>NW_025211443.1:0-637 GCF_004010195.1 Chiloscyllium plagiosum
AACTCCTTTACACTATCTCACTGTAGCAAGGAGATCATTCTTATAATGGAGAGAAAATCTGTTCACAGTGCCCCACGTGCTGTCTCAGTATCTCTCTACAACTGCAGTGAGGTGTCTTCACGCCTATATTTGAATCATTTTTCAATGAAGTACATCATACAATTTACTGTGCTGATTACTTGCTGCTCTGTATGAATTCTGTCAGTGACTCATGACCAAGGGCATTCAGCTCCTTTTCACCAAGAGCATTACACAGCATCTCACCTTCTCATAAATACAAAATGAGAAGGATGGTACGTTTTGCCAAATAATTTGTTTGCCTTGCGAAACGCTTTACTTCCAGCACAGCCACGCCAACAGTAACACCAAATTCCAAGCTCGGCGAACAGAACCACAACAACGAGCACCCGAGCTACAAATCTTCTCACAAACTGTATTGACAAAATGCTAATGGGTTTGTATTAGTGGCATTCGTTTTTATTTCGAGTTCCTGTCATTTGAGTTGAAGTTCTCTCATCGTCTGAGATAGGATTTGAAACAGTATCTTTCGTGTCGTAACCTGGACCACTGAATGACGTGGCCAGCGACATTACTATTCTGACATAGTGTCCCTGACATGCATTTACTTTAGAGACAA
>NW_025211443.1:939-10154 GCF_004010195.1 Chiloscyllium plagiosum
GGCTAGTTGTTGTTCATGGATACGGATCGTTAGCTGTCTTCCTGTTTGTCCTATGTCGTGTTTTGTGCAGAACTTGCATGGGATTTGTACACAATGTTGGTTTTGTTCATGCTGGGTATCGGGTCCTTCGTTCTGGTGAGTTGTTGTCTGAGAGTGGCTGTTATGAGTCCTATTGGTCACAATAGTCTGGCTGTCAGTTCGGAAATGCTCTTGATGTATAGTAGTGTGGCTTCAGCAGCGCTTCACAGGGGCCTCCCAAGCACTGAGAATGTCACCTAGATAGGGGACGAAACGTCTGCAGCACAAATTCCCAGCTCGGCAAACAGAACCACAACCAAACAACGACACCCGAGCTACAAATCTTCTCACAAACTGTATTGACAAAATGCTAATGGGTTTGTATTAGTGGCATTCGTTTTTATTTCCAGTTCCTGACATTTGAGTTGAAGTTCTCTCATCGTCTGAGATAGGATTTGAAACAGTATCTTTCGTGTAGTAACCTGGACCACTGAATGACGTGGCCAGCGATATTACTATTCTGACATAGCGTCCCTGACATGCATTTACTTTAGAGACAATAACAAGGTCATGATGGAAACATTGTAATGGAAAGAGTGATTAGAAGAGAGCTGGACCCATGAAGTCTGAAATTTTCCAAGGCATGTATAATAGTGTATTTAGCAACTGCACAAATGTCAAGCTGTGGAATAGGGATACCATGGAGCTGGTAGTGGGTCTGTTTGGTGATGGAGAGAATGTGAAGACATAAATCAATTCAGGGCAAATAAGCACTTCCGG
The DNA here is from genome assembly GCF_004010195.1 of Chiloscyllium plagiosum. Taxonomy (NCBI): domain Eukaryota; kingdom Metazoa; phylum Chordata; class Chondrichthyes; order Orectolobiformes; family Hemiscylliidae; genus Chiloscyllium; species Chiloscyllium plagiosum. Next base: position 1,738 of record NW_025211443.1, read on the forward strand.
ATTGTAAACAGTCTTTTTCTCAGATATGTGTCAGAGCAGGGTCGTGGGCGGTTTTGACATTTGTGACAATGAATGGATTTGCATTGGAAACTGAAGACAGTAGTTTCCAACTTTGCCAAATATATTTAACAGAAATAGCACTGAATTTCACCATGGCTTATGGGATTAATAAATAGATAGAGATGGGGAGACTTACCAGAAACACCAATAGCAAGCATGGGACTGTAATCAGCCTGAATAATCAGCAGTACACGTATATCCGATATGGTAATATGTTGCAATACCACGAAACATAGGAAAGACCCCAGGATAAATTCCTGTCCATTGTTGCAGCATTTCATCCTCGGGTTCTCAGGTTCTGAACCATTGGTGCAACATTCGAGTCTACTGTTCTCAGATTCTTTTCCATTATTAGAACATTCCAGTCTACTCACAGATTCAGACCTCTCCTCTCCCCGCCTCTGCAACTGCTGATTCCTGTTAGTGTTGTCGGTGATGCATCTGCTGCTGCAATGGGATAAATTATTGCAAGAAGCCCCTTACTAACAGAAGAGGGAAACCATCCAGCGACATCATTAGGATCCATGGAGACTGACGTCAATCACAGTCACTGCACAAACAGATCCAGTTTACCCCTTTCAGTATGGTGCCTTCACATTACAAATAACAACTGGACTTGATTGAATGTTGACATCGCTGACTATTGGTCACATCTCCCATCACCAATTGCTCTTGTGAAATTAGTTGTGAGGGAGAATGATGGATGTTTTCTTATCACATGCTAGATGATTCTGCTGTGTAGACGTTTGCAACGCTGGAAACATCTGAACACACCGCGCCCCCAACACAGCCACCCACAAAATACGTGATCCAAATGTATTTAAAGTGCTGATCTCTCCTCAACTAGACCAGACGCCAGCCAATAGATTCTCAGTGGGCCTATTTTCCCTGACCATACACAGGAAGTGTGGAGCTGTGTGGATATTCCTCTCGTTGCTCTAATAAAACAATGTTGAACCCTTCAACACACAACGCGATTCAGCTTTGTTTCATGTAAACTCAAACAGTTGAATACACTTTATTGGCTTCAAAGCAGTAAGACTTACCTTTATTGAATTCAGCCGAAAGCCATATGTGGCATGTTGTGACAAAACCTGTCCTTTTACAAGGTTATATTGTCCATAATTTTTTACAGAAAGACTAAATGAACCAAGATTCCAATATGCCTGAACTTTGAAAGTTTCATTGGGATCGTTTTGTTTATATCTAACAGGTAATGCCTCAGCCAGAACTAGTTTTTAATAAGAAACTTGGATAATCAAGAGGACGTGGCCAACTCTCTAGCTGGACAGGTCTAATCAGTTCTGAGGTTAGTTACGTCAGGGTCACTGTTGGAACTGGACTCTCTCCTCCTCCTTCTGTCCTTCTGACCTTATAACCTGTAAGCCTTTGTGTCAATGTTACTCTTGGTGCTAAGGGGGTTGCTTATTGGGATTGTTGCAAGTATTTTGGAACAGGATCCTTAAGTCTGGATACACTGTCGGGTTTATATAGGATTAGTTATTCAGGTATTCTATTTTTAGTTTCTTGTGTTTCATTCGGTAATTTGTTAAATAAATGCTATTTGTTTAAAAGTCAGCAGTTTGACCAGCTAATTCACTCTGGGAAGATCCACAAAGTTACGGTCTGGGCTAGCTGCTTAAAATGTTCTGTGGTGCCGGACCTGTTCCATAACAGAATAGGAGCCATTTGAGGGATTTAGCCAGCGAGTGACAAGTATTAGTGTCTCCTAATTCGTGTGTTGATTTGGTGGGGACACAGCTTTAGATAGCAATGACTTTTGCAGGAACCAAGGATATTTTGGATGTGGAAGAAGTGACCTTGGGCTTTTTTTACAGAATGCACTTAAGGCCAAGCTACGGGAATTAGTGGACAAGCTTGCGGTGAAGCTATCTCCTAACGTGAGGAAAAATGAGATGATTGCAGCTGTAGCTCAGCATTCCAATTTGCTGGAAACTCAATCAAGACCTATCGAGATGAGCAAACATAAATTGCAAATGACGCAGCTTGAGTTATAATTGGAAATGAAGCAGTTTGAGTTCCGGCTAAAATCAGTAGAGAAAGAAAGAGAATGAATAGGTTTAGCAGAGGAAAGAAAAAAACAATGAATGTCCTCAGCAGGAGAGAAAGAAAAATAGATAGGGTTTGTGCTTCAGAGATAGACACTTAGAATGGAAAGTCAACTTAAAAGGATGGAGATGAAGACTGAAGGTGAGCTTAGTGAGGAACAGCAGTGAGGATGAGCAAACCCATGGTAGTCATAAACCTGGTGAGAAACGTTTTAAATTATATTCACGCCTTGCCTAAATTTGATGAGTAGGATATGGAAATCTTTTCCATTTCATTTGAAAAAGTGGCTAAACAATTGCAACGGCCAGTGACCATGTGGGTTTTGTTGATCCAAACAAAATTTGTAGGTTGAGTTTGGCAAGTATTCACAACATCACACTATCAGATGAGGGTTCTGCGGTGTATGAGGAGGTGAAGACATAAGACAAAAGACATAAGACATAAGACATAAGACATAAGACATAAGACATAAGACATAAGACATAAGACATAAGACAATACAGCACAGAACAGGCCTTTCGGCCCACGATGTTGTGCCGAACTTCTAACCTAGATTAAGTACCCATCCATGTACCTATCCAAATGCCGCTTAAAGGTCGCCAATGATTCTGACTCTACCACTCCCACAGGCAGCGCATTCCATGCCCCCACCACTCTCTGGGTAAAGAACCCACCCCTGACATCTCCCCTATACCTTCCACCCTTCACCTTAAATTTATGTCCCCTTGTAACACTCTGTTGTACCCGGGGAAAAAGTTTCTGACTGTCTACTCTATCTATTCCTCTGATCATCTTATAAACCTCTATCAAGTCACCCCTCATCCTACGCCGTTCCAACGAGAAAAGGCCGAGAACTCTCAACCGATCCTCGTACGACTTCCTCTCCATTCCAGGCAACATCCTGGTAAATCTTCTCTGCAAAGCAGAGAAATGACATCCAGTGAGAGTGAGTAGACTGTTGTTGGGATGAGGTGAAGGAGCCTCTTGGCAAAACCACATCGTCTCCAACCTCATCCGTGTTGGCAGATGTCGTTGGTGATGGTGGGGAGGGCTAATGGAGGGGGGGGTGAAGAGGAGGAACTCAAGCGGCTGCTGCCTGCACCTGTCTTCAAAGGGACCACTTTCAAGAAGAGGTGGTGAGCTTTGCACCCAAGAGAGCATCACGAGGAGAGATCAGGGGCTTGTCCACACTTCCACCCACTTCCCCCTTGGCTCAAAGCTGAAGGCACTTGCTGAGATGCAAGTCCCTCAGTGCTGCCAGACTTCAAAATTCCTTTGGAGCTGCTTCTTGGGAGCTTTTTCTGACAGTCAAGTTCCCACCTCAAATCATGCTCTCGTCTGTGCTCAGCAGAAACCAGTTTCCAAGACGGGACCAGTTATCCGCATCAAGTGCAAACACTTACCTGTTCTACCTCAGGAAGGTTGACTTCAACTGTGCCACGTAGTGTTGTGCTGGAAAAGCACAGCCAGTCAGGCAGCAGCCGAGGAGCAGGAGAGTCGATGTTTTGAGCATAAGCTCTTCACCGTGAATGTGATGAAAGGCTTATGCTTGAAACGTCGACTCTCCTGCTCCTCGGATGCTGCCTGACCACAGTACCACACCTTTCCAGCACCACACTTTTTGACTCTGATCTCCAGCATCTGCAGTCCTCAATTTTTCCTTCAACTTGTGCCACCCCTACAACTGCCCAGCTAAGATCAACATAGATGTTGTCTGGAATCTCAGTTCTGTATGATTTCAAGTCCAGTTGCACACATTGGAGTCTCCTCTGGGACAGAAAAGACCTGTTCAAAGAGGATAGGTCTTACCCGAGCTGGAAAGGGACCCATATCTTAGCAGGGAGCTTTGCTCGTTCCACCCAAAGAGACTTTATACAGATAGAGAGGAGAGTGGAGGAATTACAAGTCATGGCGTAAATAGAAAGGTTGGTGGGGAAGGTTCTGAATGTGAAGAGAGCACACCAATTAGAAAAGAAAGAAAAGAGAGAATCAGGGTACATTGTAACTCTGAAGAACGAAATTGCATTTATTTCAGTGCAAGGGGTCTTCCAGATAAGGCTGATAAACTCAGAGTGTGTTTAAGTACATGGGATTGGGATTTCAGAGCTTTTACAGAAACTTGGCTGAAACATGAACAGGACTGACAGCTCACTGTTCTGGGGTTTAGATTGTAGGGAGGATATTTTCCCAGGTTGGGGAGTTTAAAACCAGAGGACACAGTCTGAGGACAGGTTGTTAGGCCATTGAGGATTAAGATGAGGAAATATTTCTTCATGCAGAGGCTGGTCAGTCTGTGAAGTGTGTGACCACAAGAAGCTGTGGATTCCAAGTTGCTGATTATATTCAAGAAAGAGATGGATTTTTATGTTTAAGAGACAATGAATTGAATTGAATTTATTGTCACATGTACCGGGACACAGTGGAAAGCTTTGTCTTGTGAGCAATACAAGCAGATCACATAGTTATCACACAATGACTATGTGAAACGGAAGAACAGGCTGGAAGGACTGAATGGCCTATTTTTGCCCCAAGTTTCACCAATACAGAGCTCTGGACAGCCAATTCAGTCCTTCAGAAGTGCGGTCACATTGTAGTGTTGGGAAGTGTAGCAGTAAATTCAGGACGTCTCAAAATACTCCATAGCCAATTAATGAATTTTCAAATCTCACAACAATTGTCATATCAAAGGCTATAAATGTCAATTTGTTTCAAACTATGTACTGTATTTACCAGAATGGTTCTAAAGTGATTTGTTTTTATTCATTGAGTATAAGGATAGGCAGGTTATGCTGCAGCTTTACAGAACTTTCATTAGGCCACACTGGGAATATTGCGTACAGTTCTGGTCACCACATTCTCAGAAGAAGGGTGAATCTTTGGGGAGGGAACAGAAAAGGTTTACCAGGATGTTGCCTGATATGGGGGATTTTAGCTGTGAGGAAAGGTTGAATAGAGTTGATTTGTTTTCACTGGAATGCAGGAAGCCGATGGGCGACCTGGTCAAACTTTATAAGATTGTGAATGGCATGGATAGAGTGGAAAGTATGAGGCTTTTTCTCAAGGTCGAAGGGTCAATTGCTAGGGGACACGAGTTCAAGGTGTGCGAGGGCATAAGTTTAAAGCAGATGTGTGAGGTATGTTTTTCACACAAAGGTGGGTGAGTGCCTGGACCAGGCTGCCAGAGGAGATGGTGGAAACACACACTATAGCAGCATTCAAGAAGCATCTAGACCAGTACATGAATAGGTAGGGGATATAGGGAAATGGATCCCATGAGTGAAGACAGTTTTAGAATGGAAGGGCAAAATGTGTCAGTGCAGGCTTAGAAGGTCTCAGAGCCTGTTCCTGTGCTGTATTGTTCTTTGTTCTTAATTCACGCACAGAAAGATCCCACAACCAGCCGTGAAACAAATGAGAAGACAATTTGTTCTGATCTTGCGATATTTGATACTGGCTCATACAATGCAGATGATATCAAATGCTGTCTGTCTCTTTCCCCAAAAGGGCAGTGAAAGCAGAGCCTTGAAATACTTTTGAAGGCAGAAGGCACTCTACTCTTGATGAGTAACGGGAGTGAGGTTATCCAGGATAGGCAGTACCTTGAGCAACCAGATCAACCGTGACCTTTCTGAAGGGCCAATTGACTTGTTCCTGCTCCTGATCCAAGGGATGTTATGTAAACCATCTGGAGAGCAAACGGAACAGCAGTTAAATGTCTCTCTGCAAAGATGGCATTTCTATCCGAAACAGCAGCACCCTTTTAATGTTGCGTCCAACTGGTTTCTGGTGATCAGTCTCCAGAGGGGCATTTGGAACTACAGCTATCTGACACAGAGCCATGTGTTTCACCCACTGCTTGCACTTCACCATCGTGTGGCACTCAGACAGTATCACTTTTGAAGCACAAACAGGCAGAGTGGGATTCATTGTGAAGGAAGACTTGGGGATATTGCGAAGATTAACTTAGAGTTGTAGAATCATAGAGTTGTACAACACGGAAACAGACTCTTTGGTCCAACCCGTCCATGCTGACCAGATATCCTAAATGACTCTAGTCCCATTTGCCACCATTTTGCCCTTAACCCTCTCAACACTTCCTATCTAGTACCCATCCAGTTGTAATTGTACCAGCCCCCACCACTTCCTCTGGCAGCTCATTCCATACACGCACCACCCTCAGCCTCCAACGCTCCAGAGAAAATAGCTCCAGCCTATTCAGCTTCTCCCTGTAGTTCAAACCCTCCAACTTGGTTTGACAGATTGCACATTCCAGAGACCTGGGGGACAGTATGAGCCTGGCTCAGAAGTGCATGCCAACAGTCGGCATCCAGTCAAACAGCCAGTGTGCACTCCCTGCCCTGAAGCAGATGAGACGTCAACTGAATGTATTTGTGGCAGTACAACCCAGTGCCAGGACAAATTGCTTACATTGAAAGTGGAAAGGAAAGGAAAGGTAGATCCTGTTTAGTAGTTTAACTGGGTGTAAATCAGTGGGATGTCCAACGTGGTGAGCTAAATGGCACATCTTTGGAATAACATACTTGCTTTCTCGTGCTAAACAGTCTCATCTATTGTCCTCTGAGCTGATGTTTTAAATCTTGTCTCACACCATAGCTCACCATAAAGATGTACAGGCTGTGTTGTGAATGACACCATCTCCTCTGCCAGACCAACGGCTTCTGAGTTGGGGGGGAGCGGGAGTGCAAAGCAGCCGAAACTGTGCGGCCTCTTCCGTCCTTTCCAGCTGGAGGGGGGCATGGGGGAGAGTCCCTCGCCTCCCACACCTTCAAATGGATCACTGGGTCACCTCTCCCCATCCCCCTTACCGGTGTTCCCAGCTGCTGGATGAGACCACTCCCCACAAAACAGGGTCTTCATCCAACAGACCAGGCCTCGCTGTGCTGAGAATTTGCAGCACTCCCTTCGGATAATCATTTCAAGTCTTGGCGGTCCTTTTGTATCTCTGGTCAGTTTGATCCATTCAAAGAGCGATTTGATCTTTAATGGGTCCTAGTGCTGACAGAAAGTGTACTCTTAGCTCTGAGCACCTTCCTCTCTATGTCAGATTATAAGAATCAGTCAAAAGTGTAGTCTTCTTTTGAATAAAATCCTTAACTTAAAAAAAAACGAAAGAGGTCCCTGCTAGAAAGCTTGTATTTCCATGCTAACTGATCAAAATACATCATTGTATCTCCCTCAAATAAACAGACACACCCCTAGCTGCCCAATATTTTAATCCTGAATCCATCATCCCCGGGTGAAAACCCGGCAAACCCACTATAAGTGTAAGAAAACATGTTTTGCCAGTATTGCCTTCCCTCTGCCGAATTGCCCTCCATGTTTTAACAGTATCAGTAACTATTGAGTTATGGCAATATTCCTTAATTGTCCTCATTTTGTCCAAAAGTAGCAAGGGGACACTTTACCTGAGAGGTTTCGCTATCTCACCATATTGAAAGAGGGTCCCCACCAGCCCAATCACTCATGTAAGATAAAAGCGAGCTGAGTTGATAATTTTAATGTCCATGAGATCCACTCCTTCCAGTCTGTGAGGCAATTTCAGTTTAGCTAATTTCTTAAGGGGCTGCTGACAATACCAAATAAAAGAACCGAGCCAGCCATTCAGTCTCCTGAACTTTTGCTTATCGAAAATCAGGGGGAGCATTCGTATAGGGTACAACAAACTCGGGAGAATATTCATCTTAATAAGAGCTATCCGACATAACCATGAGACTGGAAGTGCCTGCCATCTTTGAAGATCTTGCTTGACGTTGTTGAATAATTGAACAAAATTAACTTTAAGCAACCAATCAAAAACTAGTGATGAATATGCCCAAATACATAAAACCCCCCTGTGACCACTCAAATGGGAATCGAGATTCACCCTCAAAACCTAGCACCTTTGAAAGACCACCCATAGGCATAGCCTCTGATTTTGCAAAACTAATATTGTACCCCAAAGAGGTGCCAAAAGAGTTGATGCATTGTATTAGGCAAGGCTGCTGGATTTGACAAAAAAAAATGAGGACATGGTCCGCATGCAATGAAATCTTATGTAATTTTGACCCCACTTCTGGAGCCAATTTATTGGGATCCCTACAAATGGCCTATGCCAATGGTTCAATCACCAATGTAAAAGGTAATCGTGAAAAGGGACAGCCCTGTCAGCTGCCCCTAAAAATACTAAAATTGCTTGATCGTACCATATTGGTGATGACCGCAGCAAGAGGGTCACTGTAGAAAACCTTCACCCATCTTACAAAGGCTTCGCCCAAGCCAAACTACTC
>NW_025211443.1:20956-22238 GCF_004010195.1 Chiloscyllium plagiosum
ATAGGGCAGCGCGGTGGCTCAGTGATAGGGACAGCACGGTGACTCAGTGATAGGGCAGCACGGTGGCTCAGTGATAGGGACAGCACGGTGGCTCAGTGATAGGGACAGCGCGGTGGCTCAGTCATAGGGCAGCCCGGTGGCTCAGTCAAAGGGACAGCGCGGTGGCTCAGTCAAAGGGCAGCACGGTGACTCAGTGATAGGGACAGCACGGTGACTCAGTGATAGGGCAGCCCGGTGGCTCAGTCAAAGGGACAGCGCGGCGGCTCAGTCATAGGGCAGCGCGGTGGCTCAGTCAAAGGGCAGCACGGTGACTCAGTCATAGGGACAGCGCGGTGGCTCAGTGATAGGGCAGCGCGGTGGCTCAGTCAAAGGGACAGCGCGACGGCTCAGTCATAGGGACAGCGCGGCGGCTCAGTCATAGGGACTGCGCGGCGGCTCAGGCATAGGGCAGCGTGATGGCTCAGTGATAGGGCAGCGCGGTGGCTCTGTGATAGGGCAGCGCGGTGGCTCAGTCACAGGGCAGCGTTGTGGCTCAGTGATAGGGACAGCACGGTGGCTCAGTCATAGGGACAGCACGGTTGCTCAGTGACAGGGCAGCACAGTGTCTCAGTGATAGGGACAGCGCGGTGGCTCAGTCATAGGGACAGCGCGGTCGCTCAGTGATAGGGCATCACGGTGGCTCAGTCATACGGACAGCATGGTGGCTCTTTCATAGGGCAGCACGGTGGCTCAGTCATAGGGACAGCATGGTGGCTCTTTCATGGGGCAGCACGGTGGCTCAGTCATAGGGACAGCACGGTGGCTCTTTCATAGGGCAGCGCGGTGGCTCAGTGATAGGGCAGCGCATTGGCTCAGTGATAGGGACAGCGCGGTGGCTCAGTCATAGGGACAGGACGGTGGCTCAGTCATAGGGACAGCGCGGTGGCTCAGGCATAGGGGAGCACGGTGGCTCAGTCATAGGGCATTGCGGTGGCTCAGTGATAGGGACAGCGCGGTGGCTCAGTCAGAGAGATAGCACGGTGGCTCAGCTATAGGGGCAGCACGGTGGCTCAGCGATAGGGCAGCGCGGTGCCTCAGGCATAGGGGAGCACGGTGGCTCAGCCATAGCGGAGCACGGTGGCTCAGCCATAGGAACAGCACAGTGGCTCAGCCACAGGGGCAGCACGGTGGCTCAGCGATAGGGCAGCGTGGTGTCTCAGTCATAGGGACAGCACGGTGGCTCAGTGATTGGGCAGCACGGTGGCTCAGGCATTGGGCAGCGCGGTGGCTCAGTGATAGGGCA
>NW_025211443.1:22412-23152 GCF_004010195.1 Chiloscyllium plagiosum
GCAGCGCGGTGGCTCAGCGATAGGGCAGCGCGGTGGCTCAGTGATAGGGACAGCACGGTGGCTCAGCCATCGGGCTGCATAGTGGCTCAGCCATAGGGCAGCGCGGTTTTTCAGTGATAGGGCAGCGCGGTGGCTCAGTCATCGGGCAGCACGGTGGCTCAGTGATAGGGACAGCACGGTGGCTCAGTCATAGGGCAGCACGGTGGCTCAGTCATAGGGCAGCGCGGTTTCTCAGTGATCGGGCAGCGCGGTGGCTCAGTCATTGGGCAGCACGGTGGCTCAGTCATCGGGCAGCACGGTGGCTCAGTCATCGGGCAGCACGGTGGCTCAGGGATAGGGCAGCGCGGTGGCTCAGCGATAGGGCAGCGCGGTGGCTCAGCGATCGGGCAGTCCGGTGGGTATGGCGGCACAGTGTCTGAAGTTTTTTATTTCTAGAACCATTCTTGTATATCATACCTGCACTATCTCCAATGCATTCACATCTTCCCTATAATGTGGTGCCTACAACTGTACATAATACTCCTGCTGAGGGCTAACAGCGTGGCCAAGTGTTATTATCGCTTCACTCGTTGACTAATGCTCTTGGGACCTGAGTTCAAATCTTAACATCACAGACAGTGGAATTTCACAGAATCATAGAATGATTCAAAGTATATTATGTAATTTCCTGTGGATTTGAGGTAAATTCTGCCATTGCAAACAATGGAATTTGAATTCAATGGAGATGTGGAATTAAGAAT
>NW_025211444.1:0-23153 GCF_004010195.1 Chiloscyllium plagiosum
CATGCCATCCAGATATCCTAAACTGATCCAGTCCCACTTACCAGCACTTGGCCCATATCCCTCTAAAGCTTTCCTATTCATATACCCATCCTTTTAAATATTGCAATTGTACCAGCCTCCACCACTTCCTCTGGCAGCCCATTCCACACACGTACCACCCTCTGCATGAAAAAGTTGCCCCTCAGGTCCTTTTTCTCTCTTTCCCCTCTCACCTCTAGTTTGGGACTCCATAACCTTGGCTATTCACCCTCTGCATGCCCCTCATTATTTTATAAACCTCTGTCAGGTCACCCCTCAGCCTCCAATGCTCCAACGAGAAAAGATTGAATTGAATTAGCTTTATTGTCACTCACATGAATACAGTGAAAAGTTTACAATCACCACTGAGAACACTGCCTTAGGTGCCAATGTGCTTAAGTATGGAATCTTCTGTACAAATTCTTCGGGAAAAAAATAGAATAATAAAGAAATAGAAAGTTTAGCATTACAGAAATTCAAAAGTACGAAATTATGGTAATAATTTAGAAAATACAAAGAAATTAAAAATTCTGAATAACAGTGCTTCCACTATAATATAACAAAGAGCAAAAAGAAATAATCCCACCGCGGCCTACCCAGCCCCACCCTGGAGCTCAGAGGAGAGCAGTCCTTGGGCCAGTATTGATCCCTGAACCGACATCGACCTTTTTCTTCCTATTGGGGAGGGCTGCTGATGGCAAATTGCCGTGTAACTCATAAAGCAGCAGTGCTTTGATTGGCTGGAAAGATCATTTTAAGGTTGTGAAAGGATATTTTTAACCACAACCTTTGTTTTTAACATAACATGAGTCTGGATAACTTTTGGATTTAGCCAGCTGCATCTGCAGGTCAGGGTATGCAGTCAGCTGTTCTCTCTTCACTGTGTGTCTGTGTGTGTGTCTGTGTCTGTGTGTGTGTGTGTGTGTGTGTCTGTGTCTGTCTGTGTGTGTCTGTGTGTGTGTGTCTGTCTGTGTGTGTGTCTGTCTGTCTGTGTGTGTGTCTGTCTGTGTGTGTGTCTGTCTATCTGTGTGTGTGAGTGTGAGTGTGTGTGTGTGTAAGTGTGTGTGTGTGTCTGTTTATCTATGTGTGTGACTGTGTGTGTGTGTGTGTAAGTGTGTGTGTGTGTCTGTTTATCTATGTGTGTGTCCTCATCGACAACAATGCCCTGTTCCTGAGTGAATACTGAAGAAAAGTATTCATTCAGTGTCTCCGCAATCTCTTCTGCCTCCACACGCAACTTCCCCCTACTATCCTTGACTGGACCTATTCCTACCCTAGTCATTCTTTTATTCCTAACATACCTATAGAAAGCCTTAGGGTTTTCCCTAATCCTATCTACTAAGGACCTTTCATGTCCCCTCCTTGCTGCTTTTAGCTCTCTCTTCAGGTCCTTCCTGGCTACCCTATAACTCTCAATCGCCCCAATTGAACCTTCATGTCTCATCTTGAGATAGGCCGCCCTCTTCCATTTAACAAGGGATTCCAATTCCTTATTAAACCACGGCTCCCTCGCACGACCCTTTCCTCTCTGCCTGACAGGTACATAATTATCAAGGACACTCAATAGTTGCCCCTTGAACAAGTTCCACATATCATTTACACTCTTGCCTTGGAGTCTACTTTTCCAAGCCACACATCCTAAGTCATGCCTCACCGCATCATAATTTCCCTGACCCCAGCTATAACTCTTGCCCTGTAGTACACACATATCCCTCTCCATCACGAGTGTAAAAATCACCGAATTATTTTAAACTCCTTTCACTGACATTGTCATTTTATTAATTTACATGTTTCCTCATTTTACAGCAGATGTCAGGTGATAGGAGAATTGGAATGTATATACACCTTTTCAAAAAAGGAAATTATCTATTTTGGATAAAAGTAGATTACCTGAATAGTGATAAATTGGGGAAGGGATGATGCAGAGACCCAAAATGTGTGATGCACCAGTTACTAAAAGTAAGCAAGCATTCAGGTGCAGCTGGCAATGAAGGCAGCAAATGGAACATTTGTCTTCAAAGCAAAAGTACAGAAACAAGGATGTCTTGCTGTAGCTGTACAAAGTATTAGTGAGATCAAAACTGGTGTTATGTGCAGTTTTGGTCTCCTTATCTTGGCCTATTGAGATAGTGCCGTAAAAGGTTTACAAAAGCGATTCTGGGATGGCCAGACTGAAGTATGAAGAGACTGTATCAGTTAGGACTTTATTCGGTAGAATTTGGGGTAGGGGCAGGAGAATGCAATCTCAGAAACCAATTAAATTGTAACAGGTTTAGACAGGGCAGATGCAGAAAGGAGGCTCACAGTGATGCAAAGTCCAGAACCAGGACTCACTTGCAGAAGTGGCAGGCCTATTTGCACAAAAGAGAAATTTCTTCACCCAGAGTGGCGAATCGGTGGAACTCTCTGCCACAGGAAGTTGATGAGCCAAAACATTGAAGACTTAAGAAAAATGTTGCGATAGTTCTTAGGACTAAACGGATAGTGGATAAAGAGTTACGATTGTACTGAACAGCAGAGCTGACTCAGTAAGCCAAATGCCTATGCATTTCTTATAACACTCCATTGCATTCAATCATGGTATTCAATAAATGTTCAAATTACAAAAAGGCTGTTAATTATGTGACTCATTAAATCCAAAAGGCACGAAGGAGCCATGTCACAAGATACTGTTGCATAAAAATATCTTGAATTCTCAAATTCAGACTTTTTCCTGACATACGCTTGTCCACTTATCCCAGTCTGTGTTAAAGTTAATCCCAACCTCCACAAAACTACATACTTATCAATCTCCACATTTAATCAGTCAGTCAGTCACTTTATCACAGCTAACAGATGGCTTATACACTATTCTGCATTCAAAACATTTTGAACAAAATTAACCTCATTAAGAGGGCTGTTTAAATTATTTTGATAGATTACAGCCTACACTTCATATTCCCAAGCAAAGATTTCACTATCTGCTTACCTCATGATATCATCTTTATCTCTGAAGTGATTTCAATCCTTTATGACAGATTTTTCCTCCCATCATTGCACATCCCCACCCCCAGTGGACCTTATAACCTGGAATATTTGGAGTATTATTTTTAAAATAGCTGCAGTTTTAATTAAAAAAAGGTACTTCTACAGTACTGTTAGATATAAGTTAGAGGAACAAACAATTTGGCCTTTCAATTATTTTCCTTTAATCAATGAGATCAGGATGAATCTACATCTCTAGCCTACTTTATTTTGTACTTTTGGACAGAAAAGTTCTATTGACCTCAGACTTAAAGCATCAACGGAGCTAGCAACCACTACTTTTGGGGCAGAGTTCCATACCCCTTCCCACTAAACTCATTTCAAAAGAACATTGTCTACTCTAACCAGAGACACCCAGATAATATTCTGCAAATGGAGTACAGCAAAAATTTACAAGATCAACATTTTTTTTCCCCCAGTTCCAAAGAACGTGGCCTAACAGCAATGAAAGAACAATAATAAACACATTCATGTCAGTTGGGCACTTCATTTTAGATGCTACTGAGCTCAAGTGTTGATACAGTGCACAAATCAAAGTTAGTGTATTGTGGAGATCAGCATAAGGCACTTAGAACATAGAACAGTACAGCACAGAACAGGCCCTTCAGCCTGTGATGTTGTGCAGAGGATTAATCCTAATATAAAACAAAATAACTTACCTATGCACCCCTCAATTCACTGCTGTCCATGTGCATGTCCAGCAGGCACTTAAATGTCCCCAATGACTCTGCTTCCACCACCACCGCTGGCAAAGCATTCCATGCATTCACAACTCTCTGCATAAAAGAACCTTCCTCTGACATCTCCTCTATACCTTCCTAACATCTTAAAACTATGACCCCTCGTCTCAGTCAATCCTGCCCTGGGGAAGAGTCTCTGGCTACTGACTCTATCCATGCCTCTCATTACCTTGCATACCTTGATCAGGTCACCTCTCTTCCTCCTTCTCTCCAGAGAGAAATGTCCGACCTTAGTCAACCTCTCTTCATAAGGCAAGCCCTCCAGTCCAGGCAGCATCCTGCTAAATCTTCTTTGCACCCTCTCCAAAGCCTCTGTATATTTCCTAAAAAGTAGGGAGACCAGAACTGGACACAATATTCCAACTATGGTCTCACCCGGGACTTCTACAGCTGTAGCAAAACCTCGTGGCTCTTAAACTCAATCCCCCTGTTAAATGAAAGCCAAAACACCATATGCTTTCTTAACAACCCTATCCACTTGGGTGGCAACTTTGAGGGATCTATGTACTTGAACACCAAGATTCCTCTATTCCTCCACACTGCCAAGAATCTGGTCTTTAATCCTACATCCAGCATTCAAGTTAGACCTTCCAAAGTGCATCACTCCGCATTTATCCAGGTTGAACTCCATCTACCATTTCTCAACCCAGCTCTGCATCCTGTCTATGTCACACTGCAGCCTGCAATAGCCCTTGATAGTATCAACAGCACCTCCAACCTTTGTCATCTGCAAAGTTATCAACCTCCTCATCCAAGTCATTTATAAAACTACGAAGAGCAGAGGCTCAAGAACAGAGCCCTCCACTCAACACTGACCTCCAGACAGAATACTTTCCATCCACAACCACACTCTGCTTTATCAGCCAAGCGATTCGGAATCCAGATAGCCAAATCTCCCTGTATCCCATACCTCCTGACTTTAGGAGCGAGCCTACCATAGGGAACCTTATCAAGTGCCTTGCTGAAGTCCATATACACATCGACAGGTTGAAGGTCAAGCAGTATTGTCATCTCCTTGAAGAGCTCCATAAAGATTAGTTCGGCACAACCTGCCCCTCAAAGCCATGCAGACTGTCTTTAATCACACTATGCTTTTCCAAATGGTCATAAATCCTATCCCTCAATTGCTGACCACAGATGCAAGACTGACTGGCCTGTAATTGGGAGAAAGTGAGGACTGCAAATGCTGGAGACCAGAGTTGAAAAGTGTGGTGCCGCCTGGCATTGCCAGGGATTTCCAGATTCCCTTTCTTGAAAAGGGAAACAACATTCGCTTCCTTCCAAGCCTCCTGTATGACTCTTGTGCAAAGTGAGGAAGCAAAGATCTTCACCACCAGCTTAGCAACCTCCTTTTTCACTTCCCAGAGCACCTAGGATACATCCTGTATCCTGGGGACTGAATGTAAATTTTTGGTGAACAACACATCAATTTTATCAATCTTAATCTGTTCGAGCCCATATCCCAGCTCCTCAAAGTTTTCATTCACAACAAGGTCCCTTTCCTTAGTGAAAACAGAGGCAAAAAAAAAAAAAAAACTTTCAGGGCTTCTCCTATCTGCTCAGGCTGCACGTACAAGTTCCCTATGCTATCCCTGATCTGCTCTACTTTCTCCCTGGTCACTCTTATTCTTCACGTATGCACTTGCTGCAGAACACAATTTCAATGATTCTACTAGCTAAATCATCTGTAGGAGGAGTGTGATTTGGCTAGCACGTAGCCAATGGTGACCCTCAGGATAGTGAAGATTGGAAATTCTATGATGGCAATGCCATTGTATACCAGAGGGCAGGGGTAATGCGATGGTCTGACACCACACATTACAAAAATGCATTTGTGAAAAATATTTCTATCCACTGAATCATAGGATGGTGTGTGTTGTAAACCAGTTAGTGCCAGTGTTCTGCAAAAGTAATTCAGCTAATCCCACTCCCTTATTCCCTGAAAGAATTCTGGGGCAGGGGAACATAACTGTCATGTCTGGAAAAGAAAGTTACTCAATTAGGTCCATTCCTCATACCTCACATTATGGATCATCCAAACTACTGTAATTTCAAGTAGAACTTTAGAAAGCAGTAATTGAATAGAAGTAATCCAATTGGGAATTATTCACCAGAACACAAGATAGGTGGGAAAGCAAGTAGTGAAGTAGATGCAAGGAAGCTATATGAAGATAGTTTACGTGAGTGGGCAAAGATGTGGCAAATACAATATAAATGTGAAAAAACATGAAACTATTCATTTTGGCCAGAAGAATAAAAGAACATATCTAAATGAGGAGACATTGCAGAGCTTGGAGATGCAGAGGAATCTAGGTGTCATGTATATGGATTGCAAAAATGCTAATATGCTGATACAGCAAGTACATTGTTTCAAAGGGAATGGAATGAAAACAAAAATGCTTCAGTTAGACAGAACAGATCTGAATTACTGTCTATAGTACTGGTCACCTTAGAGGACATAAATGCATTGGAAGCAATTCAAAGACAGTTTATCAAATTAATATCTGGAACGTGCATGCTCTGAGAAAATTAAACATGCTGGGCTTGTAACTGGTGGAGGTTGGAACATAAGAGACGACTTGATTGAAACGTATCAGATCCTGAGGGATGTTGACAAGGTAAACATTCCCATTTGAAGGATCTAAAATGAGGATTCATGGTTTAAAAAAAAAAGCAGACTGCCCATAATAAATAGATGGATGTAAAAATCTTTTCCCACAGAGTAGCAAGGTTAGATCACATGGAATACAGGGAGAACTATCCATTGGATATGCAACTGACTCAAAAGATAGAAAAGAGGGGCTGACAGTGGAGGGTTGCTTTTCAGACTGGAGGCCTGTGACCAGTGGTGTGCCACAAGGATCAGTGCTGGGTCAATTGATTTTAATCATTTATTAAAAATTATTTGGATATTAGCATATGAGGTATTGTTAGTAAGTTTGCAGATGACAAATTCAAAAAGGTGTAGAGGACAGCAAAGAAGGGTACCTCAGTACAATGTGATCTTGATCAGATAGGCCAATGGAACCAAAAAGAGTGGCAGATGGAGTTTAATTTAGATAAATGTGAGATGCTGCATTTTGCAAAGGCAAATCAGGGTAGGACTTACACATCTTAATGGTAAGGTCCTAGGGAGTGTTGCTGAAGAGAGACCCGAGAGAGGCTCATCGTTCCTTGAAAGTGGAGTCACAGATAGTGAAGTCAGCGTTTGATATGCTTGCTTTTGTTGGTCAGTGCACAGAGTACGGAGTGGGGAGGTCAAGTTGCAATTGTAGAGGACATTGGTTAGGCCACTTTTAGAACACTGCAAGCAATTCTGGCCTCCCTGCTAATAGAAAGCATGTTGTAAAACATGAAAAGGTTACAGAAAGGATTCGCAAGGATGTTACCAGCGTTGGAGAGTTTGAGCTGTAGGAAGAGGCTGAATAGGCTGGGGCTATTTTCCCTGGAGCATTAAAGGATGACCATATAATTGTTTATAAAACCATGAGGGGCATGGATAGAATGGAATAGCCAAGGTATTTTCCCCCAGGTAGAGTGTATATGAGGAGAAAGATTTATAAAAAGTGACCCAAGGGACAACTTTTCCCATGCAGAGGCTGGTGCATGTGGAATGAACTACCAGAGGAAGTGGTGGGGCTGGTACAATTACCACATTTAAGAAGCATCTGGATGGGTACATGAATAGGAAAGGTTTAGAGGGCTATGAGACAAATCCTGGCAAAAGGAACTGGAAGATTAATTTAGGATATCTGGATGTCATGGACAAGTTAGATCAAAGGGTCTTTTTCCATGCTACACAACTCTATGACTGACTCTACGAGTTAAGACTCTTTGAAATCAGTTTGCATCACCTTTTCAGGAAAAAGGTCTTTAAAATATTTTTAAAGGCAGAGATGAGTGGATTACTTGTAAGAAAAGTGGGAAAGCTTTAGGGGGTAGGCAGGGATAGGAATTTGAGGTTACAATCATATCAGCCAGGGTCTTGAGATGATGAAGCACATCCCTAAGTGCTGAACAACTAGTTTCTGATCCTTGTTCATATATTTGTATTATGAAAACTGTTTGCAAATCTTATCAGAAGACGTTAAACAACTAAACTGACTAGAGCCCAACTTCACATGCTAGATTTGTAAGCTGTGTCATCCTGTTAAATATACTTAAAATCAAACCACAAACAGCATGTCTTAAGAGCTTGCAATAATATTATAATGATGTCTGTTTCTGTATTGATTCTGCTAATTTTGTACACTTATGGAATAGAATTTGGGAACAAGTTCTGTAAGTTTCACAGGCAAATCTTTCACATTTGGATTTTATTTATCAAATCAAAAATATGAAGAGTGACATACATTTCATAATTTGATTGCAAAATCATATACAAATTGCCTCAAATGAAAAGTTTTATTAATCAAAAAAGGTACATGTTGTAGCCCAGGGGAGAAAGGGTAGGTGACAACAAGATTGCAGTCATTTACCTACAAAACTAACTTGGTCTACACAAAATGCAACTGTTGTCATCAGGTTCTGGCTATGATTTGGGGACATTAAATAACAACTAGGTCATTCAGGGTATATCAAAAATAACAAAATTGACTGCATATATTTCAAGTATATTCTTGGAATCTGTCTATGATACAACAGTGTGATCAAACTGTTGTGCAGTAGTTCTTACTTCACCCTCTGAAAAAAGGTTAGTCCTTCACTTAATATTCTAACCTGACAAAATCATCTTAGCAAAATATATAGTATGACAGATTTCTATTTTGTCACCTGATAACATATTCAAAACAAAATATTCAACCAAATTAAAGAATAATCAAGTCTGGACATTATAGGTGTTTCACTATTAGTATTAATTTGATTAAAACTAACTGAAATATTTAAGATGAAAGTTACAATTTCATGAAATAATGCAGTACAATGGCACATCAAGATTAGGGCAAAGCTAACATTAGATGAGTTCAACTCAATATCTGAAGAACTGTTACATATGCTAGGTTCTCAAGCATTTGCAAGAAATATATGATACAGCCAAGCAAGCTGTTGAAACAAGTTATTTATAGTTCTATTTCTTCAAAAGACATTACAAAGACCATGCATCCACAAAAGGTTTCTTTTATCTTAAAAAAAACCAGAGTAGAGATTAGAACTCTTTCAAACTGCAAATTCTTCTCAGTCAGGATTCATGGATTTGAAAGGATGCAGAGAGAGTTCACTCTGCAGGATGATTACAAATCTATGTACTAAAAAAAAACCAAATCGATGTAGGGAAATGTTAATGGAGCACAAACTTTGGCCAGGGGTTAGCAAGTAGATACTTGCATTTTTCAAAAGAGAAAGTTTATTAAAATTTGAAGCAGTGGATAATACAGACTGAGCAAGGGCAGTTTTGGATTTTTCTGGGCTGGAGAGTCTCCAATAACTAAGAATTAGAACCATCTTTAAATGATAAGTATGCTAGCTCCTTATTGAAAGGTGACTGATACATATTTTGTCCTTCTTCTGGATATATTCTTTATTTCACAAATTTAATTTTTAAAAGCATGAATATTTCATATTACACTTGATCAGAAGATGCCAACTCAAATGATGGAATAAATGCATGCAACAGTTTAGACAAATCAAAACATACTGCTATAGTGGAGAATCCTGATTCTATGGAGAATCAAGTACAGTGATAACTGAAATTGTACAGTGTAATAATACTGTGGCATAGTAATGTCCCAACCCCAACCAGGAGATCTGGGTTCAAGTCCCATGTACTCCAGAGGTTTCAGAATCAGAATGCCAGTTGGCATATCAAGTATACACCTACCCTCCAAGAGAATCCCACCTAGACCCACCTCTATCCCTGTAACCCTGCATTTCCCCATGACTAATGAAGCAAGCTTATACATCCCTAGATTGTGGAGGAAACCCACACAGAAATGGTGGAAAATATGCGGAGGAAAGCATGTAGACTACAGGAGTCAGAGACTAGAAGAATCGAACACAGGTCCCCTGTGCTGTGAGGCAGGAGCGCTAACCACTGTGCCACCATGCTGCCCCTAGGTGTCATAACTTCTGACCAGGTTGATTCTAAAATATCTAAACCATAATGATTAGCAGTTCATGCTAGCTTATTCCACTAGTTAAGCCACGTTGTATTTGATCTTCAACTTTCACTAATCTTTCATATATCCTGTCTAAGACGACTGTTTGCTTTTAAAATCTCATACACATTTCAACAACCCTAGGTAGCTGGCTCCACCAGAGTTAGGCTTGCCTTGACTTTATTGAAGATTGTCAAAAGCATTATGAATTTTATGTAAACATCTCTCAAAGTTCAGTTTTCTGCTCTGTTTTGTTTAATTTCTTAAAATGACAACCAACATCTTTAGGAACCTAGCAATTAATTCCACCCCAAAACAAAATTGATCAAAAATGCAATGTTTTAAGTTTCGAGCTCAATAGGTAAAATCTACTCAAGGGTAAAAGCCAGCATGTGACCATCAAAAAGGCGCAACATCTTCTGCGATAGAATAGGAACCCATTTTATGCACAAAACTTTTGCTAGTGTACTGCACAAGAATGGAGATAAGAATATGGTTTCACATTACCAAGACTGATAGAACCTTTAAACATTTCAATAATGAATTTCAGAATATAACGTACACATGAGAAGCTTGCACAAAACATTCATTTGGTTGGAGGACAACTACACAGAGAAGCTAGCAGACATATGGGAGTATGGGTTCAAGAGAATAATAAAAAAGTGACCGAAAGTGGAGGAGTTGTCCAATGATAAAGGCTGCAAACAAAACCAATGAGAAAAACCTGTTGAAATGCTACAGCATGAAGCACAAAAATAGGAACCAGATTGAGTTTTTTTTTAAATAAAGTAAGAGTTAAAAGAAGTGTTTAGGAATTATCAAATGGCCTTCGACAAAGTATATCAGACTAATTATATTTTAAAAAGACAGCTTGTGGGATTAGAAGTAGTTATCAAAAGCTATGCAAGGGAAAGGATGAGGATAGTGGTGAATGGGTGTTTTCAGACTGAGTGGAAATCCATTAGTGGTGCTCCATTAACATACATCAGAAAGAGTAACGTATTTAACAGCATGGACTTCAGTACGTTGCTTACCTTTTCAATTTTTTTTTTTCTTAAGGTAAAACAAACATTGGAAGTGTAGTAAACTGTAGAGAATAGACTGCCAAACATAAGCACAGCAGATGTACCCTTGAAACAGAAGTGTGAATAACGTATTTTGGTGTAAAGAATTAAAAGAGGCAATAGAAATGGAGAGAGTTTTTTTTGTCTGAGGTTTAATTTTGCGTTTTGTTGCTGGAGTAGTGTTCAATGCTAGGCATCAGTCTTTCAGAAGGACATCAGTACCTTGGACAAAAGATTTACCAGAACAGTACCAGGAATTTGGGGGCTTCAGTTATGCAGAAAGGCTGGATACTGAAACTGGTTTTGATCTTTAGGGTGGAAAAGTACAAGGAAGGTACAAAAGGGGTTCAAAATCCTGGAAGATTTTGATACAAAAAATGAGAAGCTCAGACAGACAATCAGTAGGAACAATACACATTTTTTAAAAAAGTAATTTGCAAAAAAGCACCAAAGGCCTGATGGATATCATAACCAGAATGTACTCCCTGAAAATGGTGGAAACAAAGTTTGATAATTTTTAAACAAAAATTGGGTAAATACTTGAAAACGCTTGTTGAGCTATGAAAGAAGGGAAAGGGGACAAGACTAATTGTATTGTTCTTTCAAGAACCTGGCACACAAACAATGGGTCTGATGCACCTTTCATTCTGTATTATTCTATAAATACAGAGTGGCAAGACAATGCAGTAAGAACAACAAGGTAGAAGGCTCTGAAAATGGGCCAACATCTCAGGAGAAACACAAGCCAATAACACTAAAGTTTGAATGGGAACATGAACCCATGATAAAGAACTTAATCACCACATACCAGCAGCTCCATTATTCAGAAGTGTACGCCACTGATCAATTACATTCTCAAAAAAAACCCAAAAGAAACCTTGCACTTAAAATCAGATATTTAAAACAAAATTTGCATTTTTCTCTTTTGTATCATATGCAAAAGATTTCCAAGCACACAAAAAGTTTGAAGTGTACAGTACAATCAATTGAAACCAACTACATATTGCTTGTCCCAGAAAAAGCAATTTAAAAAAAAGTGACCAGTTAATTAATTTCTCAGCCATCAAAAAATGTTGACCAAATCCACTTTTTCCTTTATAGTGGTATGGAATATTTTAGCTAATGTCATGAAGGAAAAGTGGAAATAGAAGAATTCATTGACAGGGTGAAATAACATGATCAGAATGGACTTTGTGAAATAAACACTGACTGCAGCAACATGTAAAATTGAGTTGTAAAACTGTACACAACTGCTATTTTTTTCCCCACTGCCGCCCTGAATCCACAAAAGTAACTCAAAATACATGCAGCTTACATGTACAATTATCCACTAATGTACATTACCATTTACAGATTCTCTTTTGTAATCAATCAATCAGTACGTTGACCAATTTTAAACTAGTTAAATCAGAACATTAAGGCTTAATATCTTGCATTATACCCAATATCAGACGCTGCTGTCACTACAAAGAGTTGGTGGCAGTGACAATATCAATGGTTTATTAATCTACACGCTAGATTTATAATTGAAGGGCATTTGATTGGAGTTAAACTAAAATTCAATTATTAAATCTGAAATCAAATGAAAGTCTAATGAAACCAGGTCAATTATCAGAAAACAAAAATCTAGTGAAATACACAAAGTTAGACTGCGACTTGAAAATGAAGAATGTGCAGGATTATGGGAGAAAGCAAGGGATTAGACAAGAGAATCACTTATTGTTGCTGCACCAACTCTTCAATGAGCCAAATGGCCTCCTACTAAACTGCAATAATTCTTTTGTGGTCTCATGTCAATCAGATCTTTTAATTTTACCACTGCTCTATCATAATACCAGATGTGCTGTGAATCTTGCATTAGAGCAAAGCAAAATAGTTTCCAATTAAATTTTCTCTGACATGTAATTATCAAATTGGCACTGGAAATTCTGAATACATAGGCAATGGTTTGGATATGCTGAAAAGTACACAAAGTTTATTCCGGGTTAAAGTCCCACCTGCCAGAGGCTGGTGTCACACTTAACAGGCTGATTTAAAAATATCTACAAATAGGTTGTGCACACCTCACCGCCACCGTCAACTGTGCTGTTAGGGGAAGCAGAATCTGACATAGTACTGGATATTAGCTACAAGCCGGATACAGTATAAATCGAACCATTAGAAATTAGCCTTTAAATTAAGGCTAGCTGGTTATTTGCGTGGCTTGAGATCATCTCCGTCGTCGTCTGAAGCAAACCATACTGAAACAACGCCAGGTAATGCCACAGAAATAAGATCGCCAGTGAAGCCCTAATAGGTTAAATGTGCTTCCTCCACTGGGAATTTTCGGGCCACAGCGGCCTCGAATTAAATAGAAGTGGCTTGCGGTGCGGGTTCAAATCTGTCATGGCACTTTACTACAAGCAAACGGCGAAAGGACAGACGGAAACGAATGGATCTTTCCACACAAAGAACAGGTTTTGTTTTGTTGAGATTGCAGACCCCGTTCCCAGTGAGCTGGGCACCGGGACTGGCCCCAACATCTGACAAAAAAAAATACACAAAAAAAGGTGTTAGCGTCTAGCGTTGACAAGGCGGGGGAATCCCCGATCGCCACACGTACCGAATACATCCTGCTTGTCGGGGTTGACACCATTGATGGCGCTGCCGCTGACGAGGATGTTGATCTCCTCCTGGTCACGGACGCTCGTCCCGTTGCCGGACAGTTTCCCAGCCTCGGCCCTCTTCTTCTTGCGGAGCCAGTGGCCCCCGCTCTCCGAGCTGGAGTGAGAGTGTGAATGGGAGTGCGAGTGGCCGTGGGCCGCTCCTCCGCCGGCGGCACTGCCGCTGCCGTGGAACATACAGAGCCCCAGGAGGTTGACCAGGAGCCCGGCGGCGCCGACCCCGGTCACCACCAACGCGTTGTGGATCTCCCGCGGCTCGCTGAAGCGCTCGATGGCCTCCAGCACGATGGTGAAGCAGAGCGCCGTCAGGAAGACGGCGTTGACCAGCGCTCCCATCACCTCGGCGCGGATCCAGCCGAACGTGTTCTTCGCGGTCGACTGGGTCTTGGCGGCGAAGCGCACGGCGATGAGGGCCACCACCAGGGCGATGACATCTGACAGCATGTGGAAGGAGTCGGACAGCATGGCCAGCGAGCTGGTCAGCCGGCTCACTACCACCTCCACCACGAAGAAGCCGAATGTCAACCATAACATGCACATCAGGCGCGCCCGGTTCGGCTCGCAGTCCATCTTCCCGCAGTCTGACAGCGAGCGACCAAGAGAGAGGAAAAAAAACAAACGTTCCAAGGAACAAAGGACCGTTTAGCGTTTAAAATAACGGCTAGAATTTAAAACAAAATAAACAGGGTGGGGAGTGGAAGGAGAAGAGCTAAGCCGAAAGTTCTAGAGAATAGAAAAACAGACGTTCCATTGTTTCACCCAACCCGTAACTATGCAGACGCTTACAAAAAAAACTTTTGCACCCGGCAAGTTTTCCTTTCTGCGCACGGTATTTTTTTCTCTCTCTCCCTCTATTTCAACACGGGCCCATGTCTCCCCCTCCCCCACAAACCCACCAGACCCAGCCTGTGGCTGAGGTCGATTGGTTGTAGCTGTACAGTCTTTATGCTTATTCGTCAATTTCGGTGTCAATCATTTCCATCCCGCCCACTCTGCGCACTGCTCCACCGGGTTGGTTTTTAAAGGCTGGGTTTGCCTTCCCTTCCACCCACCCGTTGTGACATTAGCATCACTCATTGAGCCGAAAGCAAACCGCCAACCAATTGGAATGGACCTTGCCTCGTCTTTGGCATTACTCCGCCTTTGATTGGCTACTCTTCTCGACTTCGTTTTTTTAATTGGCTAGCGATTATATCAATTAAATAGACGCCGGCCATCGCCATTGTACTCTGTGAGCTATGCTGATTGGTGTTATTTGTCGGAAAGTAAATACCTCGGAAATGATTGATAGATCATCCTATTTAATAGTTTCACACTTAACGGGAAGAAGCTTCAAACAGCAATCAAGGATATTTAGTGTGACTCAGCATTAGTGGATAGTAATATTTAAATAGTTTTAAACAAAACTCTTGATAGAACTGTATGCCTTAGTTTATATGTACAATTTCTTTATTTTGATAATTTTACGCTTTAAATTATTTTCTTAATTGTTAAGTAAAATACGACTCGAGCGCGGACCTGTTGTTCCTACGTAAACAAACAGTAACTAATATTTTAGAACATAAAGACTAAACTTGTTAAGGCGCTTAAAGGTTACTTGTTAATTGTCAAATGCCACCGTACACTAAGTTCTGGGTTCATGTCCAAAACAAGAGTAAGGAGGCTGTGATGGAACTGTGTAAGATATTAGTTAGGCGGTCTGGAGTACTGTGTGCAGTTCTGGTCGCCAGACTGTAGGAAGGTAATGTCGCCATAGTCCTACCATCCTCAGATAAGGGGAGAGAGATTCGAAATGAGTAATCTCAGCCACTGTAAGAATTGAATCCACATAGTTGGCATCGCCTTTCATCACAAACAAGCTATCCAGATAACTGACTCCCTTCTCATAAGGATGTGATTGCACGTGAGGGTACAGAACAGATTCACAAGGATGTTGCCTGGGCTGCAGCGATTGGGCTGTGAAAAGAGACTGGATAAATTAAATTGTTTTCCAAAGAATTCTAAGGAGGGGTCTGATTGAGATGTGCAAAGTTCTGAAGTTCTACATAGGTAGAAACCAGGGGGCACAGTTTTAAGGTAAGGAGCAGAAGATTTAAAGGGGATTTTAATACCCTTTTTCTTCAGAGGGTTGTAGTTATCTGGAACTCACTGGAGAGGCAGGAAGCCTCAAAATGTTATAGAACTATGTAGATGAGCACTTAAAACCGCATAGCATACGGGCTAAATGCTGGAAATGGGATTGGAATAAATGGAGTTTTGATGACAGGCGTTGTCAGTTTGAGTAGAAATACTTTGTGTTGCAAAATCTGTGACAATTGGATATTGGCTAAATAACTAGTTCCCTATTTTGTGATTAAATGCCAAATTTAATTAAAGTTTCTCAAATATGCAAATTTCACTTGTCCAATTCGTTTAACAGGAGATAGTTGAACGTGACATTCTCGCGGGGAGTTTATTGACCTGAACTAACTAGCTCGCTTACTTGGTGATACTTAGTCATTTAAGGAACTTACAGCATTGTATCATTGTGGAATGTTTCCGTAAATCAAATTGACAAATCTTCCACTTTTACCAATTAGAGACTGACTTTTTTTAAATGTTGAGAGGAAAGGTGAACGTTACGGTGGGGTGAAATAGGAATGCGAAGATATTGGGTACCTAGTAATCCCTGGAGTTGAGTGCTACAGTCGGATGACGTGCTACCCAGTTTACTTAGAGCTCTGCCACCCTGGGGGCAACAGACGACGTTTACGTGTTTAGAGGTCTGGGGGAAACATCAGCCAGGGCATTAGTTTCATCTGAGCTCATTACCCTATAATGGTGGTATCAGTGCAATTCTGATCATTGTGATAGCTGCAAAACACTGCAGTCGTTGGTAAACCTCAGGGGCCAGTTACTTGAGTTTAGACCTCTAAAGCTTTTGGTGTGGAATTGTGTGTTGAATGGATGGTGTGAAATAAATTATTCGAAAACCTTACACGCAGAACTCTTAACTAGGAATGCAGGAAAACAGTTATTCATGGCGGGTTATAACCTATGATGGTTCCTGTCAACAATCATTTCGTCTAATCAGCAAGTTGAGGTCAGGCCAATAGGAAACTTGTCGAAAGATCTGTTACGAAACTTGAGAAATAATTTACAGGTCACGAGCGCCATTATTTTTGAGTCTAAGACATGGCATTGTGAAAACTGGCTTGAACGCAGGAAAATCGTGACTGCCTTTGATTTTAATCAGAACGAGTTCTATGAACGTTACCTTATCGTGGGTGGTGCCAGAGAGTGACACAATAGCATAAATCATTCCATCTTATTTGTTCTCCTGCATTGTTCAAGACTTCCTACGACATAAACGCGCCTTTGTAATGGTACACTTTCCCAGGAAAACTTGGGACACATTTTCTTATAACTACATTGCGCAGTGATGGGAAGTCTAAGAGATGCGCAGCACGGAAACAGACCCTTCGGTCCAACTCCTACATGCTTACCAGATATCTTAATTAATCTAGTCGCATTTTTCCAGCAATTGGCCCATACCCCTCTAAACCCTTCCTATTGGTATACTCATCCAGATACCTTTTAAATGTTGTAATTGTAGCAGCTCATTCCATACAAAAAGCACCCTCCAAAAAAGTTGCACCTTCGATCCCTTTTAAATCTTTCTCCTCTCACCTTTAAACCTATGCCCTCGAGTTTTGGACTTCCCCTATCCTGGGGAAAAGTCTTTTATCTATTTACCCTAAACACCCCCCCCCCCCCCCAATGATGTCATAAACTTTTGTAAGGTCACCCCTCAGCCTCTGCTCCAGGGAAAATAACCCCAGCATTTTCAGCCTCTCCCTACATCTCAAACCCTCCAACCCTGGCAACATTCTTGTAAATCTTTGAGATGACAAATGAGGAAATTAAATTTCATTGAAAACATGATTTCCTTCATTGGTAGAGGAGTGGCACAAATTGTAATTGGAACCCCTGTACATGTCCCATATCCCTAAATACCTAGTTTAACCAAAAAAAGCTATCTCTGACATAAAACTAACAACTGATCTGGCATCAGGAGAGATGTTAGGAGTGTTTCCTAACATCTCTCCTGAATGGCATGGTACTGATTCTCAGATTATGACCCCTATTTCTAGAATCCTCAACCAGTTGAGAGTTTTGTATTCCAAGATATGAGGATAAATGTAAAGGATTCAGCTTTTTTGTTCAGTTGAGAAAAGTAAACAGAATCACATGGAATCTCCAGCAGAGAAACAAGCCACTTTCCCATCTCATCTATACTGGTGTTCATACTTTGCTTAGCCTCTGCTCACACTTTTTCTATATTCACCAAACCTTCCTGGAATATCTTGCCATTATCTCCATTTGACAGTGATTTTCACACTTGCATCACCATGTGTGTAAAGACATTTTGTTGAGTGGGTGCAGAAAAGATTTGCAAGGATGTTGCCAGGACTGGAGGGTTTGAGCTATCTGGGAGGATGAATAGGCTGTGGCTTTTTTCCCTAAAGTGTATGAGGCTAAGAGGTGACCTTATAGAGGTTTATAAAATCATGAGAGGCATGGATAGAGTGAATAGTGATGGTATTTTTCCTAGCTTGTGGGAGTCCAAAACTAGAGGGCATAGGTTTAAGGTGAGAGGAAGACAATTGAAAAAGGACCCAAGGGGTAACTTTTTCACCCAGAAGGTGTGTGTATGGAACAAGCTGGCAGAGGAAGTGATGGAGGTGGGTACAATTGTTTAAAAGGCATTGGGATGGTATTTGAACAAGAGGGTTTAGAAGGAAGGAGGCCAAATGCAGGTAAATGGGACTAGGTCAGGTCTGGATGTCTGGTCAACATGGACAAGTTGGACTGAAGGGTCTATTTTTATGCTGAATGACTATTTATTTAATTTGGTACTAGCTGTCTTATTTATATGTGGGTGGTGCTGGTAGTTGAGAATATAATGTTTACATTTTAAGAGGTTTTTGAATAGGTTTTTGAAGAAACCTAGGTAAACTGTTTGCAGCCATATTCGCATTGAAGAAGCCATATTTAGCACACTATCAAGATTAAAAGAAGAAACATGAGATAAATTAAGAAGTAATATTGAAACAATGCTAAGTCTCTTATATGAGAAAGAATACTGATTGATAGAGTCATAGTCAGAGTTGTAGAGATCTACAGCATGGAAACAGATCCCTCAGTCCAACTCGTCCATGCCGACCAGATATCCTATACTAATCTAGTAACATTTGCCAGCATTTGGCCCACATCCCTATAAACTGTTCCTATTCGTGTATCCATCCTTTTAAATATTGTAATTGTACCAACCTCCACCACTTCCTCTGGCAGATCATTCCATACTTGCACCATCCTCTGCGTGAAAAAGCTGTGCCTTAGATCCCTTTAAAATCTTCTCCCTCTCACCATAAACCTATGCCATCTACTTCAAGAACAAGGAAACATTATGATACATTAGCAGGCTGTGCAACAAATTTTCAGTTCATCACAGGAGTTGGGAGAAATGATGACTGCAGAGCTTACAAGAGTTTAATGTTGTGTGCACAAATGATCATGTTTTTTTAAAAGTAAATTGCATAAAAAAGTGCAACGTTGCAAAGAGCAAATAGCTTCTGGGGTTATAAGTAAGGAAAAAGACCATTTCTCAGTCAACACACTTTTGTTTCTTTTTGAGGATTATGAGAGTGATTGCACAAATGAATCTCATATATTGGCACTGTTTTCACTTTATTACCTTTTGCTGAGAATTTGTGGGCGGCACGGTGATGCAGTGGTTAGCACTGCTGCCTCACAGCGCCAGAGACCTGGGTTCAATTCCCGCCTCAGGCGACTGACTGTGGAGTTTGCACGTTCTCCGCGTGGGTTTCCTCCGGGTGCTCCGGTTTCCTCCCACAGTCCAAAGATGTGCAGGTTAGGTGAATTGGCCATACTAAATTGCCTGTAGTGTTAGGTAAGGGGTAAATGTAAATGTAGGAGTAGGGGTATGGATGGGTTGCGCTTCGGCGGGTCATTGTGGACTTGTTGGGCCGAAGGGCCTGTTTCCACACTGTAATGTCATCTAATCTAAAAGCAAAAACAGAAAACGTTAGACAGGAAAGCAAAAGAAAATATCACTTAACTTAAATAGAATTATTCTAGATGGACAATTTAAAGGGCAATAATCAAGTTATCCATGCAAAATTAGTTCTTAACCTCTGGTTAAGAACTGGATTTAAGAGAAGTACCATTAGAAATTATCACATGCAATTTATATCCTGATGGCTTTCTGATCAGTTGTGTTTTAATGTCATCTTTGCATACTTCTTTTTTTAAATAGATGCAACAGGAGGTTGTTAAATTGAATTCAATAAAATGGATAAAATGATGAAAGCTGATGGACTGTCATTTACAAAAGCAACTGTTTTTCTCATATCTTTCAGAGAAAGGAACATATCACCCAGCTGGTCATGCTCACATGTGACTCAAATGTCAAGATAAATGGTTAAACTGCTTGCCTTTAAGGAATACTGTGCTTTTGTGTTGTTTATATTGCAATACTTATGTTTAAATTTGAGAATTCAGGCTAATGCTGTGGACCACATCACACACCAGGCAACCTTCAAGAACAAACTAAGTAGGAAGCAATATTAGATACATATTTGACCTTTTCCTGGATGTATTTATTCAGCCACAGTGGAAAAATGACATAAAGAAAAACATGTAGAGCCTTCCCTCAGGAAATAACATGAATGAATTCATCACCTGTTTGGTATTTTCTTTCTCTATGCCTTCCACTCTTAAGATGGCATTTGCACACATTAATTTGTGTACAAAATGGAAGGCTGGCTGTTGAAAAAAGTCAGGTTATGTGCAAAGTTAAATCATGTTATATGTATTAAAATTACCCTTCCCAATCCTGAAGTTTTAACCCCTCAACTACTGCCTTGACATTTTGAGTTTACTTTATCATGTCAAATAGCTTATTAATGCAGTTAAATAAAATGAAAATATTGCAGATGCTCTAAATCTGAAACTAAAACAGAAAATGTTGGAGAAACTCAGCAGGTCTGATAGCATCTATGGAGAGAGAAATAGAGTTAATGTTTCATATAGCCTACCTTTACTCTTGAAGTGTTAAGAGTTAGGGTTAACCCTATAAAGTTCAAAATGTTAGCTTCTGATTTCTCTCCATTGATGCTGCCAGACTTGCTCAGTTTATTCAGCATTTTCTGTTTTTATTGCAGTTGGCCAGTTCGCTGGATGGCTGGTTTATGAAGCCAACAGCATGAGTTCAATTCTCATACTGAAGTCACCATATAGTCCCTTCTTGCCTGAGGTGTGGTGACCCTCAGGTTAAACCACCACCAGCCATCTCTCTCTAATGAGAGTGCAATCTTATGGTCCTCTGGGACAATGGTAACTTTATTTTGTGATCATTTGGGAACAAATGTTTTCCCATCCTACATATCCACTTCCAAGTTAGCTACCACACAGTTGTGTATTCTGTTACTCATCAGTCAGGGAATGCTGTCTCAGTATCAGCAGAATCAAATTTGTTTGTTGTAGAGGAGGTGTTTTCAATAGATTAATTTTTTTCCACCTTCTGAGCATGTGCAACATAATTACGTAATAAAAGATAGTGGAGTGTGGGTGGAAAAATCAAATCAGTGCATATAACCTGTTATATCTACCAATGAGTGATCCTGAATTCACTGTTGAGAAATGTTAATCAAGGTTCATTGTAATAAACTATGGTCTTTATCCACATTTACTCATTTTAGTCTTTGATATACTTATCTTGGGATCTCCTTTGGCAGCCTTCCATTTTGTGAGACAATGGAGTGTGCTGTAAAGTGTCAGTTAAATATTACCTGATGTGGCTTTGTAGCCCCACTGTGGCTTGTCACTGCAGTGGACTGAGAACGGGTAGAATTTGTTGTTATCCCCTCTCAAACATCTGAAATTCTGTTTCTTCTTATCTCTAATACCTTTCCAGAGAGCCAACCAGTGCTGTCTGCTAGTTATGAGTCAGTGTCTGCCATATTCATGACTTGCTTACAGATGCTCTTGGAGTAGAGAAATAAAGATCCAAGAGGTCATGACTCACCAGCCAATGCACCATCGAGAAAGTCTTTGGACCTATAGTTGCTGAACATCTGATGAATGTGGCCAAACCAGCACAAGCGTTGTTTGTTTAGCACTGATGAAATTAGCATACTTCAGGACCTTTTGAGCAGGTGACCACATCCTGTCATAAAATGGCAAAGCTATGTTTTATACAACAAAGATAGAAAATATTCAGTCTTCTTCTTGATTAGATTAGATTACTTACAGTGTGGAAACAGGCCCTTCGGCCCAACAAGTCCACACCGCCCCGCCGAAGCGCAACCCACCCAGACTCCTACATTTACCCCTTACCTAACACTACGGGCAATTTAGCATGGCCAATTCACCTGACATGCACA
The DNA here is from genome assembly GCF_004010195.1 of Chiloscyllium plagiosum. Lineage (NCBI taxonomy): Eukaryota > Metazoa > Chordata > Chondrichthyes > Orectolobiformes > Hemiscylliidae > Chiloscyllium > Chiloscyllium plagiosum. The sequence continues at coordinate 22,052 of NW_025211444.1, forward strand.
TCTTTGGACTGTGGGAGGAAATCGGAGCACCCGGAGGAAACCCACGCAGACACGGGGAGAACGTGCAAACTCCACACAGTCAGTCGCCTGAGGCGGGAATTGAACCCGGGTCTCTGGCGCTGTGAGGCAGCAGCTAACCACTGGGCCACCATGCCGCCCACATTAGTATGTGTTGTCCAAGTCTCAGAGCTGTAGAGGAGTTCACTGAGGACACAAGGTCAGTGTTTGGTGCTCCCAGTCAAATTATTTTTCGACATTTCTTTTACTTAGTTGAGCTACAGATTTTTGCAATACGCATTTTAACTTCAACATCAAGTAACAATTTGCTGGTGACTGTGGAATCTAGATAATGTGAAGCTGTCAACAGGCTCCTGCTGATAAATGGTCAAACCATGAGAGAGCCTGTACAATTTCCAACCAAAGCTGTTCATCCATACACATACTAATGCTGCATCATTGATAGAAAACAACTCCCTGGTGAGAACTTAGAGTACTTTTGCTTTGAATCTCAGGCGAGCAAGACTGAACAGTTTTCTGTCAGATCTGAAATGCAGACAGACACTTAGGTAGATGACTGAAAGGCACATGACAGTGAATAATAAGCTAAAGGATGTTCTTGACATAATGTAGCCATGTTTGACCACACTATGATATTTAAAAGGTCTCACTGATACTGTGTCAAATCTGATCTTGCCCATTGTCTTCTTATGGAAAGAGAAGATCACACCAAGCAGCTTCAGTGGCTGCCAATTTTCTCAAGAAGCTTAAATAGACCATCTCTGCTCATCTAGTCAAAAATGTTTGTAATAATGATAATAGGGCTGAGTCGGTCTAACTTTGTTAAGGGGAAATCATGCATAACAAATCTGTTCAAATTTTCTCAGGGGCTAATGGGAGCCAATGGACATAGAGTCATACAGCATGGAAACAGACCTTTCGGTCCAACTTGTCCATGTCAACCAAATTTCCCAAACTAAACTAGTCCCACTTGCCTATGTTTGGCCCATATTCCTGCAAACCTTTCCTATTCATATACCTGTCCAAATGATTTTTAAATGTTGTAAGTGTACCTGCATTCATCACTTCCTCTGGCAGTTCGTTC
>NW_025211445.1:0-11111 GCF_004010195.1 Chiloscyllium plagiosum
GCACACACTGCACCCAGTATTCGCACACACTGCACCCAGTATTCGCACACACTGCACCCAGTACTCGCACACTGCTCCTAGTATTCGCACGCACTGCTCCCAGTATTCGCACACACTGCACCCAGTGTTCGCACACACTGCTCCCAGTACTCGCACACTGCTCCTAGTATTCGCACACACTGCTCCCAGTATTCGCACACACTGCACCCAGTATTCGCACACACTGCACCCAGTATTCGCACACACTGCTCCCAGTGTTCGCACGCACTGCTCCCAGTATTCGCACACACTGCACCCAGTATTCGCACACACTGCACCCAGTGTTCGCACACACTGCTCCCAGTACTCGCATACTGCTCCTAGTATTCACACACACTGTTCCCAGTATTCGCACATACTGCTCCCAGTATTTATACACACTGCTCCCAGAATTTATACACACAGATCCCAGTATTCACACACTGCTCCCAACATTAGTACACACTGCTCCCAGTATTCTCACATACTGCTCCCAGCATTAGTAAAAACTGCTCCCAGTATTCGCACACATTGCTCCCAGTATTCGCGCACACTGCTCCCAGTATTCGCACACACTGCTCCCAGTATTCACACACACTGCTCCCAACATTAGTGCACACTGTGCCCAGTATTCGCATACACCGCTCCCAGCATTAATACACACTGCTCCAGGAAATCACACACACTGCTCCCAGTATTCGCACATGCTGCTCCCAGCATTAGTACACACTGCTCCCAGTATTTACACACACTGCTCCCAGCATTAGTAAAAACTGCTCCCAGTACTCACACAATCTGCTCCCAGTATTCACACACACTGCTCCCAGGGTTCACACACACTCTTCCCAATATTCACACACACTACTCCCAACATTAGTGCACACTGTGCCCAGTATTCGCATACACCGCTCCCAGCATTAGTACACACTGCTCCTAGTATTCACACACACTGCTCCCAGCATTAGTACACACTGTCACACAATCTGCTCCCAGTATTCACACACACTGCTCCCAGTGTTCACACACACTCTTCCCAATATTCGCACACACTGCTCCCAGTATTTACACACTGTTCCCAGTATTCACACATACTGGTCCCAACATTAGCACACACTGCTCCCAGTAAACACACACACTGGTCTCAGCATTAGCACACACTGCTCCCAGTATTCACACACACTGCTCCCAACATTAGTACACACTGATCCTAGTATTCACACATACTGGTCTCAACATTCACACTGCACCCAGTAATCACACACACTGCTCCCAGTATTCATACACACTGCTCCTAGATTTCATACACACTGCTCCCAGTATTCGCGCACACTGCTCCCAGTATTCGCACATGCAGCTCCCAGCATTAGTACACACTGCTTCCAGTATTCGCGCACACTTCTCCCAGCATTCTCACACACTGCACCCAGCATTAGTACACACTGCTCCCAGTATTTACACACACTGTTCCCAGTATTCACACACGCTGCTCCCAACATTAGTACACACTGCTCCCAGTATTCACACACACTGCTCCCAGTATTCACACACACTGGTCTCAGCATTAGCACACACTGCTTCCCAGTATTCACACACACTGCTCCCAGTATTCACACACACTGCTCCCAGCATTCTCACACACTGCTCCCAGCATTCTCATACACTGCTCCCAGTATTTACACACACTGCTCCCAGTATTCACACATGCTGCTCGCAACAATAGTACACACTGCTCCCAGCATTCTCACACACTGCTCCCAGTATTTACACACATTATTCCCAGTATTCACACACGCTGCTCCCAACATTAGTACACACTGCTCCCAGTATTCACACACACTGGTCTCAGCATTAGCACACACTGCTCCCAGTATTCACACACACTGCTCCCAGTATTCGCGCACACTGCTCCCATTATTCGCGCACACAGCTCCCATTATTCGCTCACACTGCTCCTAGTATTCGCACACACTGCTCCCAGTATTAGCAAACACGGATCCCAGCAATAGTATACACTGCTCCCAGTATTCACACACACTGCTCCCAGTATTCACACATGCAGCTCCCAGCATTAGTACACACTGCTCCCAGTATTGACACATACTGCTCCCAGTATTTACACTCACTGTTCCCAGTATTCACACACGCTGCTCCCAACATTAGTACACACTGCTCCCAGTATTCACACACACTGTACCCAGTATTCACACACACTGCTCCCAGTATTCACACACACTGGTCTCAGCATTAGCACACTCTGCTCCCAATATTTACACACGCTGCTCCCAGTATTCACACACACTGCTCCCAACATTAGTACACACTGCTCCCAGTATTCACACAGACTGCTCCCAGTATTCGCACACACTGTTCCCAGTATTCGCATTTCACTGCTCCCAGCATTCGCACACACTTTTCCCAGTATTCGAACCCATTGTTCCCAGTATTCACATTTCAATTCTCCCTCCATTCGCCACACACTGCTCCCAGTATTTACACATACTGCTCCCAGTATTCGCACACACTGTTTCCAGTATTCGCGCAGACTGCTCCCATTATTCGCGCACACTGCTCTGTTTTAAAAAAATTCTCAAGGTCAGGTTCGTAGGAGAGTAGTCTGACACAGAACAAACGACCAAGAGGCGAGACTGCTAGAATATGGGCATTTTATTCCCCGCAGTGTCGCACAACGGGTCTGGCTTATACTCACTCTACATGTTACAAAAACTGGGAGCCGTCAGTTCTCGTAGAGCGGTTGCCAACAACCCACGCTCGGCGGTTAAACGTAACCCCGGAGCAGACTCACCGAACTGGAGACTTTTCCAGCTGATATACTCTTTTCCAGATATAAACATTCATGTGAACAGCAGAGCAAGGCTAAAAAACACATTCCATTCTGGTTACATACAGATAAGAAGATTCACACGGGGAGGTGTGTAATAAGATTCACACGGGACTAAGCAACACCATCATTCCGGTTAGATTCACACATGTATTGGGACATAATTTTTAACCGTTTCACCACATTCCACTGCTTGGAATTTTACACCACATCAGCCTATCCCTGCCCCTCAAAACTCTATAAGGTCATCCCTCAGCCTCCAATGCTCCAGAGAAAATAGCCCAGCCTGTTCAACCTCTCCCTACAGCTCAAACCTCCAACCCTGGCAACATTGTTTGTAAATCTTTTCTGCACCCTCTCAAGTTTAGCAACATCCTTCCTGTGGAAGGGTAACTAGAATTGTATGCCATAATGACCTCTCTAATGCACAGCCGCAACTTGAAGTCCTAGCTCGTATACTCAGTGTTCTACCTAATGAAGACAAGCATGCCAAATGTTGCCTTTGCCACCCTGTCTACCTGTGACTTCTATATTCACATCCAAATCATTTATATAAATGACAAAAAACAGTGGACCTAGCACCAATTTTTGTGCACTGCACCCAGCATTAGTACACACTGCTCCCAGTATTTACACATACTACTCCCAGTATTTACACACACTGCTCCCAGTATTTATACACACTGCTCCCAGTATTTGCACACACTGTTCCCAGTATTCACACACACTGCTCCCAACATGAGTACACACTGCTCCCAGTTTTCACACAATCTGCTCCCAGTATACACACACACTGCTCCCAGTGTTCATACATACTCTTCCCAAAATTCAAATACACTGCTCCCAGTGTTCACACACACTGCTCCCAATATTAGTGCACACTATGCCTGTTATTCGCATACACCACTCCCAGCATTAGTACACACTGCTCCTAATATTCACGCACACTGCTCCCAGGATTCACACATGCTGCTCCCAGCATTAGTACACCATGCTTCCAGTATTCACACACACTCTTCCCATTATTCACACATACTCTTCCCAGTATTCACACATACTGCTTCCAGTATTCACACACACTGGTCCGAGCATTAGTACGCACTGCTTCCCAGTATGTACGCACACTGCTCCCAACATCAGTACACACTGCTCCCAGTATTCGTACATGCTGCTCCCAGCATTAGTACACACTGCTTCCAGTATTCACACACACTGCTCCCGCTATTCACACACACTGTTTCCAGCATGAGAACTCTCTGCTCCCGGCATCAGCACACACTGTTTCCAGCATCAGTAAACACTTGCTCCCAGTATTCGCATACACTGCTTCCAATATTCGTACGCACTGCACCCAGAACCAGTACACACTGTTCCCAGCATCAGTACACACTGCTCCCAGTTTTCGTAAGCACTGCACCCAGCATCAGTATACATTGCTCCCAGCATCAATACACACTGCTCCCAGTATTCGCACAGACTGCTCCCAGTATTCGCACACACTATTCCCAGTATTCGAACCCACTGTTCCCAGTATTCACATTTCACTTCTCCCTGCATTCGCCACACACTGCTCCCAGTATTCGCTCACACTGCTCTGAGTTCTCGCACACACTGGTCCCAGTATTTAGACACACTGCTCCCAGTATTCACACACACTGCTCCCAACATTAGTACACACTGCTCCCAGTACTCACGCATACTGATTAGATTAGATTACTTACAGTGTGGAAACAGGCCCTTCGGCCCAACAAGTCCACACCAACCCGCCGAAGCGCAACCCGGCTAAACCCCTACATTTACCCCATACCTAACATTACGGGCAATTTAGCATGGCCAATTCACCTGACCTGCACATTTTTGGACTGTGGGAGGAAACCGCAGCACCCGGAGGAAACCCACGCAGACACGGGGAGAATGTGCAAACTCCACACAGACAGTCGCCTGAGGCAGGAATTGAACCCAGGCCTCTGGCGCTGTGAGGCAGCAGTGCTAACCACTGTGCCACCGTGCCGCCCACTGCTCCCAGTATTCGCACATGCTGCTCCCAGCATTAGTACACACTGCTTCCAGTATTCGCGCACACTGCTTCCAGTATTCACACACACTGCTCCCAACATTAATACACACTGCTCCCAGTATTCACACACACTGGTCCCAGCATCAGCACACACTGCTCCCAGTATTCACAAACACTGCTCACAGTATTCGCACACACTGGTCCCAGTATTTACACACACCGCTCCAAGTATTCACACACACTGGTCCCAGTATTAGTACACACTGCTCCCAGTTTTCACACAATCTGCTCCCAGTATTCACACACACTGCTCCCAGTGTTCATACACACTCTTCCCAAAATTCACACACACTGCTCCCAGTGTTCACACACATTCTTCCCAATATTCACACACACTGCTCCCAACAATAGTGCACACTGTGCCCAGTATTCGCATACACCACTCCCAGCATTAGTACACACTGCTCCTAGTATTACTACACACTGCTCCCAGTATTCGCACATGCTGCTCCCAGCATTAGTACACACTGCTTCCAGTATTTGGACACACTGCTTCCAGTATTCACACACACTGCTCCCAACATTAATACACACTGCTCCCAGTATTCAAACACACTGGCCCCAGCATCAGCACACACTGCTCCCAGTATTCACAAACACTGCTCCCAGTATTCACAAACACTGCTCACAGTATTCGCACACATTGCTCCCAGTATTTACACACACTGGTCCCAGCATTTGTACACACTGCTCCCAGTATTCACACAATCTGCTCCCAGTATTCACATACACTGCTCCCAGTGTTCATACACACTCTTCCCAAAATTCACACACACTGCTCCCAGTGTTCACACACATTCTTCTCAATATTCACACACACTGCTCCCAGTGTTCACACACACTCTTCCCAATATTCACACACACTGCTCCCAACAATAGTGCACACTGTGCCCAGTATTCGCATACACCACTCCCAGCATCAGTACACACTGCTCCCAGTATTCACACACACTGCTCCCAGGATTCGCACATGCTGCTCCCAGCATTATTACACACTGCTTCCAGTATTCAAACACACTCTTCCCAGTATTCACACACACTCTTCCCAGTATTCACACACACTGCTTCCAGTATTCACACATACTGGTCCGAGCATTAGTACACACTGCTTCCCAGTACTTGCACATACTGCTCCCAGTACTAGCATACACAGCATCCAGCATTAGTACACACAGCTCCCAGTATTTGCACACACTGTCCCCAGTATTCACGCTTACTGCTCTCAACAGTAAAACATATAGCACCCAGCATTAGCACACACTGCTCCCAGTATTAGCGCACACTGCTCCCAGAGTTAGCACACACTGCTCCCGGTATTCGCACACTCGCTTCCAATATTCGCGCACACCGCTCCAGTATTAGAACACACTGTGCCTGCTATTAGCACACACTGCTCCAAGTATTCACACACACTGCTCCCAGTATTAGCAAACACAGCTGCTAGTATTTGCACACACTGTTTCCAGTATTCGCACACACTGCTCCCGGTATTAGCACACACAGCTTCCAGTATTCGAATGCACTGCTCCCAGCATTAGCACACACCGCTCCCAGCATTAGTATACACTGCTCCCAGTATTCGCACACACTGCTCCCAGTATTTGCACAATCCACTCCCATAATTCGCAGGCACTGCTCCCGGTATTTGCACACACTGCTACCATATTAGCACACACACCGCTCCCAGTATTAGAACACACTTTGCCCGGTATTAGCACACATTGCTCCCAGCATTAGCACACACTGCTCCCAGCATTATTATACTCTGCTCCCCGTATTTGCACACACTGCTCCCAGTATTCGCATGCACTGCTCCCAGTATTAGCACACCCTGCTCCCAATATTCGCACAGTCTGCTCCCAGTATTAACACCCACTGTTCCCAGTACTAGCACACACTGCGCCCAGTATGAGCACACATTGCTCCCGGTATTAGCACACCCTGCTCCCAGTATTAGCACACACTGCTCCCAGTATTAGCACACACTGCTCCCAGTATTAGCACACACAGCTTCCAGTATTCGCATGCACTGCTCCCAGTATTAACACACACCGCTCCCAGCATTAGTACACACTGCTCCCAGTATTTGCACAATCCGCTCCCATAATTTGTAGGCACTGTGCCCGGTATTCGCACATACTGCTACCAGTATTAGCACACACCATTCCCAGCATTAGTACACAGTGCGCCCAGTATACGCGCACACCGCACCCAGTATTCGCACACTCCGCTCCCAATATTCGCACACATTTCTCCCGGTATTCGCACTCACCGCTCCCAGCATTAGAACACACTGCTCCCAGTATTCGCACACACACTGCTACCAGTATTCGCACAGGCTGTTCCCAGTATTAGCACACACTGCTCCCAGTATTCGCACAGGCTGTTCCCAGTATTAGCACACACTGCTCCTGGTATCGCATACTCCCTCCCAGTATTCGCCCACACCACTCCCGGTATTCAAGCACACTGCTCCCAATATTAGCACACACTGCTCCCAGTATTAGTACACACCGCTCCCAGTATTAGAATATGCTGCGCCCAGCATTAGCACACACTGTGTTCAATAATAGTTCACACTGTGTTCAGTAATAGCACACACTGCACTCAGTAATAGCACGCGCTGTTCTCAGTAATAGCACATACTATGCTCAGTAAGAGCAGACACTGTGTTCAGTAATAGCACACACTGCACTCAGTAGGAGCACACACTATGCTCAGTAACAGAACGCACTTCCCACAGTAGTAGCACACACTGCACTCAGTAATAGCACACAGTGTTAAATAATAGCACACACTGTGTTCAGTAATAGCACACGCTGGTCTCAGTAATAGCACGTGCTGCTCTCAGTAATAGTACACACTGTGCTCAGTAAGAGCACACACTGCACTCATTAATACCACAAAATGTTCTCAGTAATAGCACACACTGCACTCCATAATAGCATACATTGCACTCAGTAACAGCACACACTATGCTCAGTAATAGTACTCACTGCACTCAGCAGTAGCATACATTACGTTCAGTAAAAGCACACGCTACACTCAGTAATAGCACACACTGTTCTCAATAGTAGCATAAACTACGCTCAGTAATACCACACAATGTTCTCAATAATAGCACACAGTGTTCTCAATAATAAAACACACTGCGCTCAGTAATTACTCACACTGTGCTCAATAATAGCACACACTGCGCTCAGTAATTGCAAACACGATGCTCAGTAATAGCATACACTGCACTCAATAATTGCTCATACTGTCCTCAATAATAGCGCACACTGCACTCAAGTAACAACACACACTGCACTCAGTAACAGCACACACGTCTCACAGTAATAGCACATACTATGCTCATTAATAGCACACACTGTGCTCAGTAATAGCTCGCATTGTGCTCAGTAATAGTACACATTGTGTTCAATAATAGCACATACTGCACTCAGTAACAGCACACGCTGTGCTCAGTAATAGCTCACACTGTGCTCATTAACAGCACACGTTGAAACTTTATTGCTGGAACAGCACAGCAGGTCAGGCAGCATCCAGGGAACAGGAGATTCGACGTTTCGGGCACAGGCCCATCTTCAGGAATGAGCCAATTGAGAGCAGTGTGTGCTGTTACTGAGCACAGTGTGAGCTCTTACTGAGCACAGTGTGTGCTTCCACTGAACATTTTATTGGCATTACTGTGAGAAGTGTGTGCTGTTAATGAGTGCTGTGTGTGCTATTACTGAGCACAGTAACAGCACACACTGCTCATTCCTGAAGAAGGGCCTGTGCCCGAAACGTCGAATCTCCTGTTCCCTGGATGCTGCCTGACCTGCTGTGCTGTTCCAGCAATAAAGTTTCAACTTTGATCTCCAGCATCTGCAGACCTCACTTTCTCCTCATTAACAGCACACACTGTGCTCAGTAATACACACACTGTGTTCAGTAATAGCTCACACTGTTCTCAGTAATAGCACACACTGCACTCAGTAGGAACACACACTGTGCTCGGTAACAGTACACAGTGTGCTCAGTAATACCACACACTGTGCTCAGTAAAAGCACATACTGTGCTCAATAATAGCACACACTGTGCTCAATAATACCACACCTGTTCTCAATAATAGCATACACTGCGCTCCATAATAGCATACAGTGCACTCAGTAACAGCACACACTACGCTCAGTAATAGCACTCACTGTGCTCAGTAGTAGCCCATACTATGCTAAGTAATAGCACACACTACGCTCAGTAATAGCACACACTGTGCTCGGTAGTAGCACAGACTGTGCTCAGTAATAGCACACACAGCACTCATTAACAGCACACACTTCTCACAGTAATGCCAATAAAATGTTCAGTGGAAGCACACACTGTGCTCAGTAACAGCACACACTGCTCTCAATAATAGCACACACTGTGCTCCATAATAGCATACATTGCACTCAATAACAACACACTGCACTCAGTAATAGCACACACTGTGCTCAGTAGTAGCATGCATTGTGCTCAGTAATAGCACATACTGTGTTCAGTAATAGCACACACTGTTCTCAATAATAGCACGCACTGCACTCAGTAACACCACACACAGTTCTCAATAATAGCACACACTGCGCTCCATAATAGCATACATTGCACTCAGTAATATCACTCACTGCGCTCAGTAATACCACACTCTGTTCTCAATAATAGCACACACTGCACTCAGTAATACCACGCACTGTGCTCAGTAGTAGCACGCATTGTGCTCAGTAATAGCAAATACTATGCTCAGTAATAGCTCACACTGTGCTCAGTAATAGTACACATTGTGTTCAATAATAGCACATACTGCACTCAGTAACAGCACACGCTGTGCTCAGTAATAGCTCACGCTGTGCTCATTAACAGCACACACTGTGCTCAGTTATACACACACTGTGCTCAGTAATAGCTCACACTGTTCTCAGTAATAGCTCACACTGTTCTCAGTAATAGCACACACTGCACTCAGTAGGAACACACATTGTGCTCGGTAACAGTACACAGTGTGCTCAGTAATACCACACACTGTGCTCAGTAAAAGCACATACTGTGCTCAATAATAGCACACACTGCGCTCAGTAATACCACACACTGTTCTCAATAATAGCATACACTGCGCTCCATAATAGCATACATTGCACTCAGTAACAGCACACACTACGCTCAGTAATAGCACGCACTGCACTCAGTAGTAGCCCACACTACACTAAGTAATAGCACACACTACGCTCAGTAGTAGCACACACTGCGCTCAGTAGTAGCCCACACTACACTAAGTAATAGCACACACAGCACTCATTAACAGCATACATTTCTCACAGTAATGCCAATAAAATGTTCAGTGGAAGCATACACTGTGCTCAGTAATAGCTCACATTGTGCTCAGTAACAGCACACACTGTGCTCAGTAATACCACACACTGCTCTCAAGAATAGCACACACTGTGCTCCATAATAGCATACATTGCACTCAGTAACAACACACACTACACTCAGTAATAGCACACACTGTGCTCAGTAGTAGCACGCATTGTGCTCAGTAATAGCACATACTGTGTTCAGTAACAGCACACACTGCACTCAATAATAGCACACACTGTTCTCAATAATAGCACGCACTGCACTCAGTAATACCACGCACAGTTCTCAATAATAGCACACACTGCGCTCCATAATAGCATACTTTGCACTCAGTAACAGCACACACTACACTCAGTAATATCACACACTGCGCTCAGTAATACCACTCTCTGTTCTCAATAATAGCACACACTGCGCTCAGTAATACAACGCACTGTGCTCAGTAGTAGCACGCATTGTGCTCAGTAATAGCACACACTGTTCTCAGTAATAGCTCACACTGCACTCAGTAATACCACACACTGTTCTCAATAATAGCACATACTGCGCTCCATAATAGCATACATTGCACTCAGTAACAGCAAACACTACGCTCAGTAATAGCTCACACTGCACTCAGTAATACCACACACTGTTCTCAATAATAGCACACACTGCGCTCATTAATACCACGCACTGTTCTCAATAATAGCAGGCATTGCGCTCCATAATAGCATACATTGCACTCAGTAACTGCACACACTATGCTCAGTAGTAACACACACTATGCTCAGTAATAGCACACACTGTGCTCAGTA
>NW_025211445.1:20397-23165 GCF_004010195.1 Chiloscyllium plagiosum
GCCTTGCTTTCCTCTCTCTGAAACATCTCCAGCCTTGCTTTCCTCTCTCTGAAACATCTTCAGCCTTGCTTTCCTCTCTGAAACATCTCCAGCCTTGCTTTCCACTCTGTGTAACATCTGCAAACTTGCTTTCCTATCTCTGTAACACCTCCAGCGTTACTTTCCTATCGCTGTAACAATTCCAGCCTTGCTTTCCTATCTCTGTAACATCTCCAGCCTTGCTTTCCACTCTCTGAAACATCTCCTGCCTTGCTTTATTATCTCTGTAACATGTCCAGCCTTGTTTTCATATTTCTGTAACATCTCGACCCTTGCTTTCCTATGTCTGTCACACCTTCAGCCTCCTTTCCTACCTCTGTAACATCCCAGGCCTTGCTTTCATATCTCTGTAACATCTCCAGCTTTGCGGTCCTCTCTCTGAAACATCTCCAGCATTTCTTTCCCATCTCTGAAACATCTCCAGCCTTGCTTTCCTATCTCTGTAACATCTCCTGCCTTGCTTTCATATCACTGTAACATCTCCGGACTTGCATTTCTATCTCCGTAACATCTTCAGCATTGCTTTCCTCTCTTTCCTTAACCTCTCCTGCCGTATTTTACTATCTCTTTAACACCTCCAGCCTGGCATTCCTATCTCTTTAACCTCGCCAGTCTTGCTTTCCTTAACTCTGTAATATCCCCTGACTTATTTCCTATCTCTGTAACATCTCCTGCCTTGCTTTCCAAACTCTATAACATCTCTAGCCTTGCGATTGTATCTCTGAAACGTCCCCAGCCTTGCTTTCCTCTCTCTGTAACGTCTCCAGCATTACATTCCTATCCCTGTAACATCTCTAACCTTGCTGTCCTTTCTCTGTAACATCCCCAGCCTTGCTTTCCTCTCTCTGTAACATCTCCAGCCTGGCATTCCTATCTCTGTAACCTCTCCTGACTTGCTTTCCTTATCTCTGAAACATTACCAGCCTTGCTTTCCAACCTCTCTAACATCTCCATCCTTGCTTTCCTGTCTGTATAACATTTCCAGCCTTGCATTCCTATCTCTGTAGCATCACCGGCCTTGCTTTCCTCTCTCTGTAACATCACCAGCCTTGCTTTCCACTCTCTGTAACCTCTCCAGACTTGCTTTCCTTATCTCTGTAAAATGTCCAAACTTATTTCCTCTCTCTGTATCTTCTCCAGCCTTGCTTTCCTCTCTCCCTATAACATCTCCAGCCTTGCTTTCCTATCTCTGTAACATCTCTTGCCTTGCTTTCCAATCTCTGTAACATCTCCATTCTTGCTTTTCTATCTCTGTAACATCTCCTGCCTTGTTTTCCACTCTCTGTAACATCTCCTGCCTTGCTTTCCACCCACTGTAACATCTCCAGCCTTGCTTTCGTCTCTCTGAAACATCTCCAGACTTGCCTTCCTATCTCTGTAACATCTCCGGCCTTGCTTTCCTATCTCTGAAACATCTCTGGCCTTACTTTCCTCTCTCTGTAACATATCCAGCATTGCTTTCCTCTCTCTGTAACATATCCAGCCTTGCTTTCCTGTCTCTATAACATCTCTAGCCTTGCTTTCCTGTCTGAGTAATATATCCAGCCTTGCTATTCACTCTCTGTAACATCTCTAGCCTTGCTTGTCTATCTCTGTAACTTCCCCAGCTCTGCTTTTCTATCGCTGTAATAACTCCAGCCTTGCTTTCCGATCTCGGTAACATCTGCAGCCTGGCGTTCCTCTCTCTGTAGCATCTCCACCCTTGCTTTCCTGTCTGAGTAATATATCCAGCCTTGCCTTTCTATCTCTGTAACATCTCCTGCCTTGCTTTCCTATCTCTTTAACATCTCCAGCCTTGCTTTCCTTGCTCTGTAACATCTCCAGCCTGGCATCCTATCTCTGTAACCTCTCCAGCCTTGATTTCCCTCTCTGTAACATCTCCAGCCTGGCATTGCTATCTCTGTAACCTCTCCAGACTTGCTTTCCCATCGCTGTAACATCTCCTGACTTGCTTTCCTCTCTCTGTAACATCTCCGGCCTTGCTTTCCTATCTATGTAACATCGGAGGAGAAAGTGAGGACTGCAGATGCTGGAGATCAGAGCTGAAAAATGTGTTGCTGGAAAAGCGCAGCTGGTCAGGCAGCATCCAAGGAGCAGGAGAATCGACGTTTCGGGCATAAGCCCTTCAGGAATGAGGAGGGTGTGCCAAGCAGGCTCAGATAAGAGTTAGAGAGGAGGGACTAGGGGGAGGGGCATTGGGAATGCGATAGGTGGAAGGAGGTTAAGGTGAGGGTGATAGGCCAGAGAGGGGGTGGGGGCGGACAGGTCGGGAAGAAGATTGCAGGTCAACATGGCAGCGCTGAGTCTGAGGGTTGGGACTGAGATAAGGTGGGGGAGGGGAAATAAGGATGCTGGAGAAATCTGCATTCATCCCTTGTGGTTGGAGGGTTCCTAGGCGGAAGATGATGCGCTCTTCATCCAGGCATCGTGTTGCCATGGTCTGGCGATCGATCAGGCTGTGGGAGTCGGTCGCTTTATAGTAAATGTCTGTGTTGAGTCGATCGACCGAGATAGAAATGGAGAGGTCTTTTTCACATCTCCAACCTTGCTTTCCACTCTCTGCAACATCTCCAGACTTGCTTTCATATCTCTATAACATCTCTAGGCTTGCTTTCCTCTATTTCTGTAACATCTCCAGCCTTGCTTTCCTATCTCATGAACATCTCCAGCCTTGCTTTCCTATCTCTCTAACATCTCCAGCCTTGCTTTCCTATCTCTCTAACATTACC
>NW_025211446.1:0-2355 GCF_004010195.1 Chiloscyllium plagiosum
AACATGTGGCAACTTGCATTGTAACTTTTTGAAAATATTCATAGCAACCACTTTAACAGTAGTTTAATTTAGAATTTTGCCATTACAGGCAAATCTTCTTTACAGCCTAGTTGATATGTATCAAAAACAGAACATGTAGCACTGTAAAAGTAATACACTAAGGGAACTGGCCTGAGTGGGTTACTCGGAGGGTCAGTGTGGACTTGATGGACTCTATGAATACAGAATTCTCAAATCAAACTAATAACCTTCACCACTCCAACATACCCCAATCTAGAAGTAAACCAATGAAAACATTATTTTCATATTTCTTATATAAATTTAAACATTTTGCAGACATTTTATTCAAGCATTTTTAAAAATTTGATCAGATTCCAGACAGAATGATATTTTCATTTTTGTGAAGATCAATCAATTTAACAGACCGTATTTGGTAATGAAAATAACAATGCTACTGCTGTTATACCAATATATTGGACAGAAGCTTCTTTGCACAAGAAGTTTAAAGTGCAGATCTGGAAACTGCTGTTACAGATACCTTGCTCCTCCAGAATGTGCATTGTTACAGTCTTTGCTAATAAAATCAGCACTGAACCTGCGCAATACAGAGGAACCTCGATTATCCGAATACCAATTATCCGAAGGAGATCTTAAGGTCCCGATGGAAACACTACATCAAAGACGTGTTTCCAACAGTGATCACGTCTTTTGTTTATGGTGATTAAACAGACACTGTCTCCATATGACAGTCTGCTCGCCCTCTCTCTGTCCCCACACTTTCCCTGGAGTTCTACAGACGTGTACCCTAACCCTCCTCTCTCTTCACCCACCACCGCCGCCTTCCCCCCCCCCCCCCCCCCCCAAGCCCTAGATAATCTCTCCAACATTGTTCTGTATAGGGCAAAGGTGGAACCTGTCAAAATGCTGCAGTAAAAAGTTGTGTGTGGCGCTGTGGCTGCATGTGCGCTATCTGGAGACTTACCCCACAGAGGCAACTGCAGCACTCTTGTTGTTGGTGAACAGTCCAGCAACCCCGGAGAGGGGGACGGGTGCGTACGGGGTTAGGGGGCAGACAGGGGGCAGTGTTGGATGGGGTTCAGGGCTGGGGCGGTGTTGGAAGCGGCAGTGAGATGTTGGGGGCAGTGTTGCACAGTGTTAGGAGCGGGGGGCAGTGTTGCACGGGGTTGAAAGTGGGGGGCGGGGCTCACGCACTGTGCGTTTCTGCAGTCTCCTGAGCAGGGAGCAGACTTTTAAAAACTCCAACCCCCAGAGGAAAGGCATTTAATCAATTAACCGAATAATTGATTATCTGAACAAAATAGTGCCCACCCATCACGTTCGGATAATCGAGGTTCCCCTATATTTCTGAACTAAAAACAGCTGAAATAAATCAAGGTTGGTTGATACACAAACAGGGGAGGTGCCCTCCTGTGGCAAAGGGGTAGTGTCCCTCCCCTGAACCAAGACACCTGGGTTCAAATCTCACCCACTCCAGGGATGTGAAGTAACACCTCTGAACAGGTTGATTAGGAAAGTAAATCAGGAACAGCAGAACTTTTAAATGGTGTGATGTGACAATTACTGATGGACAATCTCTCTGATCCTGCAAGCATCAATTTACAATATTTGAATATAGCAGTTGGGATGTCATGTGGCTGTATAGGACATTGGTGAGGCCGCTTTTTGGAATACTGCTCAAAATTTTGTTTGCCCTTCTCCAGGAAGGATGCTTTAAAACTTGACAGTGTTCAGAAAAAAATTACAAGGATGTTGCCAGGACTGGAGGGTTTGACTTTCGGGAGAGGTTCAACAGTCAGAGAGACATACAGCATGAAAACAAACCCTTCAGTCCAACTCATCCACGGCAACCAGATATCCTAAACTAATCTAGTCCCATTTGGCAGCACTTGGCCATATTCCTCTAAACACTTCCTATTCGTATACCATTCGAAAAACCTTTTAAATGTTGGAATTGTACCAGCCTCCACCATTTCCTCTGGTAATTCATTCTATACATGCAGCCCCCCCCCCCCACCTTCGTGAAAACGTTGCCCCTTATATCTTTCTGTTTTATATCTTTCTTCTCTCATCCTAAACCTATACCCTCTAGTTTGTGACTCCCCCACCCCAAGGAAAAGATTGTGTCTCTTTACCCTACCGTGCTTTTCTCCCCCTACACCTACCCAGAGTGTTGGAGGCTGAAGGGTGACTTTATAGAGGTTTATAAAATCAGGGGGACGATTAGGGTGAATATCAAGGTTTTTTTCCTTGGGTGGAAGAGTCTAAAATTAGAGGACATAGGTTTTAGGTGAGGCGGGGGGGGGGGGGGGGGGGGCGGAAATGGTGCAAAAACAA
>NW_025211446.1:2946-6536 GCF_004010195.1 Chiloscyllium plagiosum
TGGTGGCCGTATGGCGAGGGGAATGCAGCCCAATGTGGAGTAGGGACTGTGGCCCAGTGTGGAGCGGGGACTGTGGCCCAGTGTGGAGCAGGGACTGTGGCCCAGTGTGGAGCGGGGACTGTGGCCCAGTGTGGAGCAGGGACTGTGGCCCAGTGTGGAGCGGGGACTGTGGCCCAGTGTGGAGCAGGGACTGTGGCCCAGTGTGGAGCGGGGACTGTGGCCAAGTGTGGTGGGGTGACTGTGGCCCAGTGTAGAGCGGGGACTGCGGCTCAGTGTGGAGGGGGTCTGTGGTTATGTGGAGGGGGGCTGTGGCCCAGTGTGGAGGGGAACTGTGTCCCAGTGTGCAAAGGGACTGTGACCGTGTGGAGCCGGGTGTGTGGCCCAGTGTGGAGGGCGACTGTGGCCCAGTGTGCAGGGGGACTGTGGCCCAGTGTGAAGGGGGACGGTGGCCGTGTGGAGTGGGATTGTGGCCCAGTGTGCAGGGGTACTGTGGCCCAGTGTGGAGTTCGGACTGTGGCCGTGTGTAGCGGGAACTGCGGCCCAGTGTGGTGGGAAACTGTGACCCAGTGTAGAGCAGGCACTTTGGCCCAATGTGGATGGAGACTGTGGCCGTGTGGAGCGGGGACTGTGGCCCAGTGTGGAGCGAGGAGTGTGGCTCAGTGTGAGCGGGGACTGTGGCCCAGTGTGGAGCGGGGACTGTGGCCGTGTGGAGGGTGACTGTGGCCCAGTGTGGAGGGGGGATTGTGGCCCAGTGCGGAGCAGGGACTGAGGCCCAGTGTGGAGTGGGACTGTGGCCCAATGTGGAGCAGGGACTGTGGCCCAGTGTGGAGGGGGACTGTGGCCCAGTGTGGAGCGGGGACTGTGGCCCAGTGTGGAGCAGGGACTGTGGCCCAGTGTGGAGCGGGGACTGTGGTCGTGTGGAGGGGTCTGCTGCCCAGTGTGGAGCGGGGACTGTGGCCGTGTGGAGGGGGGATTGTGGCCCAGTGTGGAGCAGGGACTGTGGCCCACTGTGGAGTGGGACTGTGGCCCAGTGTGGAGCAGGGACTGTGGCCCAGTGTGGAGCGGGGACTGTGGCCGTGTGGAGGGGGGATTGTGGCCCAGTGTGGAGCAGGGACTGTGGCCCAGTGTGGAGTGGGACTGTGGCCCAGTGTGGAGCAGGGACTGTGGCCCAGTGTGGAGGCGGACTGTGGCCCAGTGTGGAGCGGGGACTGTGGCCCAGTGTGGAGCAGGGACTGTGGCCCAGTGTGGAGTGGGGACTGTGGTTGTGTGGAGGGGTCTGCTGCCCAGTGTGGAGCAAGGACTGTGGCCCAGTGTGGAGCAGGGATGTGGCCCAGTGTGTAGCAGGGACTGTGGCCCAGTATGGAGCAGGTACTGTGACCGTATGTGGAGCTGGGACTGTGGCCCAGTGTGGAGGGAGGACTGTGACCAAGTGTGGAGTGGGGACTGTGGCCCAGAGTGGAAATATGACTGTAGCCCAGTGTGGAGGGGGGACTGCGGCCCAGTGTGGAGGGGGACTGTGGCCCAGTGTGGAAGGGGGACTGTGGCCAAATGTAGAGCGGGGACTGCGGCCCAGTGTGGAGGGGGTCTGTGGCCGTGTGGAGGGGGACTGTGGCCCAGTGTCGAGGGGACTGTGGCCCAGTGTGCAAAGGGACTGTGGGCCCAGTGTCGAGGGGACTGTGGCCCAGTGTGCAAAGGGACTGTGGCTGTGTGGAGCCGGGAGTGTGGCCCAGTGTGGAAGGGGACTGTGGCCAAGTGTGGAGTGCGGACTGTGGCCGTGTGTAGCGGGAACTGCGGCCCAGTGTGGTGGGAAACTGTGACCCAGTGTAGAGCAGGCACTTTGGCCCAATGTGGATGGGGACTGTGGCCGTGTGGAGTGGGAACTATGGCCCAGTGTGGAGCGGGGACTGTGCCCCACTGTGGAGGGGGACTTCGGCCCACTGTGGAGCGAGGAGTGTGGCTCAGTGTGAGCGGGGACTGTGGCCCAGTGTGGAGCGGGGACTGTGGCCGTGTGGAGGGGGACTGTGGCCCAGTGTGGAGCAGGGACTGTGACCCAGTGTGGAGCGGGGACGGTGGCCGAGTCGAGGGCGACTGTGGCCCACTGTAGAGCAGGGACTGTGCCCGTATGGAGAGGGGATTGCGGCCCAGTGTGGAGGGGGACTATGACCCAGTATGAAGTGGGACAGTGGCCCAGTGTGGAGGGGTACTCTTGCCGTGTGGAGCGGGGACTGTGGCCCAGTGTGAAAGGTGACTGTGGCCCAGTGTGGAGGGGAAAATATGGCACAGCGTTGAGGGGGGACTGTGGCCCAGTGTGGAGTGGGGACTGTGGCCCAGAGTGGAGGGGGGGCTGTGGCCCAGTGTGGAGGGGGGACTGTGGCCCAGTGTGGAGCGGGGACAGTGGCCCATTGTGGAGAGGGACTGCGGCCCAGTGTGGAGCGGGGACTGTTGTCCAGTGTGGAGAGGGGACTGTGGCCCAGTGTGGAAGGTCGACTGTGGCCCAGTATGGAGAGGGGACTGTGGCCCAGTGTGGAGCGGGGACAGTGGCCCATTGTGGAGAGGGGTCTGTGGCCGAATGTGGAGAGGGGACTGTGGCCCAGTGTGGAGGTTGACTGTGGCCCAGTGTGGAGAGGGGACTCTGGCCCAGTGTGAAGGGGGACTGTGGCCCACTGTAGAGGGGGACTGTGGCCCAGTGTGGAGCGGGGACTGTGGCCCAGTGTGGAGCGGGGACTGTGGCCCAGTGTGGAGCGGGGACTGTGGCCCAATGTGGAGCGGGGACTGCGGCCCAGTGTGGAGGGGAACTGTGTCCCAGTTTGCAAAGGAACTGTGGCCGTGTGGAGCCGGGAGTGTGGCCCAATGTAGAGAGGAACGGTGGCCGTGTGGAGGGGGACTGTGGCCCAGTGTGCAGGGGGACTGTGGCCCAGTGTGGAGTGGGGACTGTGGCCCAGTGTTGAGCGGGGGACTGTGGCCCAGTGTGGTTTGGGACTGTGGCCCAGTGTTGGGCGGGGACTGTGGCCCAGTGTGGAGCGGGGACTGTGGCCGTGTGAAGCGGGGACTGTGTCCCAGTGTGGCGGGGGGACGGTGGCCCAGTGTTGAGCGGGGACTGTGGCCCAGTGTGGAGCGGGGACTGTGGCCCAGTGTGGTGCGGGGACTGTGGCCCAGTGTGTAGCAGGGACTGTGGCCCAGTATGGAGCAGGTACTGTGACCGTATGTGGAGCTGGGATTGTGGCCCAGTGTGGAGGGAGGACTGTGACCAAGTGTGGAGTGGGGACTGTGGCCCAGAGTGGAGGGGGACGGTGGCCCAGTGTGGAAGGGGGACTGTGGCCTAGTGTGGAGCGGGGACTGTGGCCCAGTGTGGTGCGGGGACTGTGGCCCAGTGTGTAGCAGGGACTGTGGCCCAGTATGGAGCAGGTACTGTGACCGTATGTGGAGCTGGGATTGTGGCCCAGTGTGGAGGGAGGACTGTGACCAAGTGTGGAGTGGGGACTGTGGCCCAGAGTGGAGGGGGACGGTGGCCCAGTGTGGAAGGGGGACTGTGGCCTAGTGTGGAGCGGGGACTGTGGCCCAGTGTGGTGCGGGGACTGTGGCCCAGTGTG
>NW_025211446.1:8932-10328 GCF_004010195.1 Chiloscyllium plagiosum
GCCAAGTGTGGAGCAGGGACTGTGGCCCACTGTGGAGTGGGACTGTGGCCCAGTGTGGAGCAGGGACTGTGGCCCAGTGTGGAGCGGGGACAGTGGCCCATTGTGAAGGGGGACTGTGGCCCAGTGTGGAGCGGGGACTGTGGCCGTGTGGAGGGGTCTGTGGCCCAGTGTGAAGGGGGGACTCTGGCCCAGTGTGGAGGGGGACTATGGCCCAGTGTGGAGCGGGGACTGTGGCACAGTGTGGAGGGGGACTGTGGCCCTGTGTAGAGCAGGGACTGTGGCTCAGTGTGGATGGTGAATGTGGCCCAGTGTAGAGCAGGACAGTGGCCCATTGTGGAGCCGGGACTGTGGCCCAGTGTGAAGCGGGACTGTGGCCCAGCATTTAGGGGGACTGTGGCCCAGTGCAGAGGGGGGACTGTGACCCAGTGTGGAGTGGGGACTGTGACCAGTGTGGAGCGGGGACTGTGGCCGTGTGGAGGGGTCTGTGGCCCAGTGTGAAGGGGGGACTCTGCACAGTGTGGAGCGGGGACTCTGGCCCAGTGTGGAGCGGGGACTGTGGCTGTGTGGAGGGGTCTGTGGCCCAGTGTGAAGGGGGGACTCTGGCCCTGTGTAGAGCAGGGACTGTGGCTCAGTGTGGCGGGTGAATGTGGCCCAGTGTAGAGCAGGACTGTGGCCCTGTGTAGAGCAGGGACTGTGGCTCAGTGTGGATGGTGAATGTGGCCCAGTGTAGAGCAGGACAGTGGCCCATTGTGGAGCCGGGACTGTGGCCCAGTGTGAAGCGGGACTGTGGCCCAGCATTTAGGGGGACTGTGGCCCAGTGCAGAGGGGGGACTGTGACCCAGTGTGGAGTGGGGACTGTGACCAGTGTGGAGCGGGGACTGTGGCCCAGTGTGGAGCGCAGACTGTGGCTCAGTGTGGAGGGGAGACTGTGGCCCAGTGTGGAGAGGGGACAGTGGCCCATTGTGGAGGGGGACTGTTGCCCAGTGTGGAGCGGGGACTGTGGCCCAGTGTGGAGAGGGGACTGTGGCCCAGTGTGGAGAGGGGACTGTTGCCCAGTGTGGAGGGGGGACTGTGGCCCAGTGTGAAGAGGGGACTGTGGCCCAGTGTGAAGGAGGTACTGTGGCCCAGTGTGGAGCGGGGTCTGTGGCCAAGTGTGGAGGTGGACTGTGGCCCAGTGTGGAGAGTGGACTGTGACCCAGTGTGGAGCGGGGTCTGTGGCCAAGTGTGGAGGTGGACTGTAGCCCAGTGTGGAGCGGGGACTGTGGCCCAGTGTGGAGCGGCGTCTGTGGCCCAGTGTGGAGGGGGTCTGTGGCCCAGTGTGGAGCGCAGACTGTGGCACAGTGTGGAGGGGAGACTGTGGCCCAGTGTGGAGCGGGGACAGTGGCCCATTGTGGAG
>NW_025211446.1:10527-14729 GCF_004010195.1 Chiloscyllium plagiosum
CTGTGGCCCTGTTTGGAGGGGGACTGTGGCCCAGTGTGGAGGGGGACTGTGGCCCAGTGTGGGGCGGGGTCTGTGGCCCAGCATGGACGGGGACTGTGGCCCATTGCGGAGCGGGGACTGCGGGCCAGTGTGGAGGGGGACTGTGTTCGTGTGGAGGTGGACTGTGGCCCAGTGTGGAGGGGGGACTGTGAGCCAGTGTGGAGCGGAGACTGTGGCCGTGTGGAGGGGGACTGTGGTCCAGTGTGGAGGAGGACTGTGCCCAGTGTGGAGCGGGGACTGCGGGCCAGTCTGGAGCGGGGACTGTGGCCCAGTGTGGTTCGGGGACTGTGGCCCAGAGTGGAGGGGGACTGTGGCCCAGTTTGGTGGGGACCTGTGGCCGTGTGGAGGGGGATTGTGGCCTTGTGGAGAGGGTCTTGTGGCCCAATGTGGAGCAGGGTCTGTGGCCGTGTGGAGAGGGGACTGTGGCCCCAGTACAATGGGGGACAGCGGCCCCAGTGCGGAGTGGGGACAGTGGCCACAGTGCAGCGGGAGACATTGGCTGCAGTGAGGAGGGAAATAGTGGCTCCAGTGCGGAGGGGGACAGTAGTTCCAGTGCAGATGGGGACAGTAGCCCCAGTGCAGAGGGGGAAAGTGGCTCCAGTGCGGAGGGTGACAGCGGCTCCAGTGCAGAGGTGGACAGTGGCCCCAGTGCGGAGGTGAAGAGTGGCCCCAGTGCGATGTCGAACAGCGGCCCCAGTGCAGAGGTGGACAGAGGCCCCAGTGTGGAGGTGAAGAGTGCCCCCAGTGCGGAGTGGGGACAGTGGCCACAGTGCGGAGGTGACAGCGGCCCCTGTGCGGAGGGGGACTGTGGCCCAGTGCGGATGTGACAGCGGCCTCAGTGCGGAGTGGGAGAGCGGCTCCAGTGCAGTGGGGGACTCTGGCCCATTGCAGAGGGGGACAGTAGCCCTGAGTGGAGTGTGACAGCAGCCTGTGGTCAGACCACATAACAAACCCCTGCCCCAGTCTGCTGCGGAGAGCATTTGGAGAGAGACTGTGATGTTTGTCTCTGTAACTTTGTTTCTTGTTTTTTCTGACCTATGGTTACACTGGGTCTAGCTGTCATGTGACTCTTCTTCATTTCTCTGCTCTGTAACTGAGGATTGTACCTCGGTACTCTGTACCCACAATGGTGCTGTAAGTGGCTCGTTTGAGTAAATGTGACAATAAAACTAAATCAATTTGGAGTTGAGTCCCAAATTTCAGCTTTGTGCTAAGAAGTGCTTCTTGATGTTAGTCTGGAACAGACTGCTCCTAATTTTAAGATAATGCCGCATTATCCAACTTTTCCTAACAGAGGGAAGCCATACTCATGGTCAGACTGTGGTGTAGTGGTAACGTCTGTTGAGTAAGTAATCTAGTAGGCCCAGGCTAATGCTTTATAGACATCAGTTCAAATCCCACCACAGTAATTATGGAGTTTAGACTCAATGACCAAATTTGGAATTGAAAAATAGTCTCTGTGATAATGGCTGTACAACTAATGATGGTGGTTGTAAAAATCGAGGAGAAAATGAGGACTCCAGGTGCTGGAGATCAGAGTCAAAAAGTGTGGTGCTGGAAAAGCACAGCTGGTCAGGCATCATCAGAGGAGCAGGAGATTCAACATTTCAGGCATAAGCTCTTCATCAGGAATGAGGGGCTGGCCCAAGTGGGCTGAGAGATAAATGGGAGGGGGAGGGAGCTGGGGGGAAGGTAGCTAGGAATGCGATAGGTAGATGAAGGTGGGGGTGAAGGTGATAGGTCGGAGAGGAAGGTGGAGCAGACAGGTAGGAAGGAAGATGGACCGATAGGACAATTCAAGAGGGAGGTGCCAAATTGGTGGGTTGGATCTGGGATAAGGTGGGGGGAGGGGAGATGAGGAAACTGGTGAAATTGATCTTGATCCCGTGTGATTGAAGGACACGGGTTGAATGTCAACCCTCCAGCTCGGAACCACCCTCTTGAACTAACCTACCTGTCCATCTTCATTCCCACCTATCCACTCCACCCTCCTCTCTGAACTATCACCTTCACCCCCTCACCTTCATCTACCTCTCCCATTCCCAGTTACCTTACCCTCAGCTCCACCCCCCCCCCCCTCTCATTTTTCTCTCAGCCCCTTTGGGCCACCCCCTCATTCCTGATGAAGGGCTTTTGCCCGGGATGTTGACTCTCCTGTTCCTTGGATACTGCCTGACTGGCTGTGCTTTTCCAGCAAAACACTTTTTGGTTGTAAAAATCTGCCTGGTTCAGCAATTATCTTATTAGGGAAGAAAATCTGTCACCCTTACCTCGTTTAGTCTACAAATGTTTCCAGATCCCAAGCAATGTGGTTATTGTTAAATGCCGTCTGAGATGGCTTTAGCAATCCAGTCCATTCATGAGCAATAATTGCTCAGAGGACGTTCATTAGATTGATTCCAGAGATGAGGGGTTGGGCTTATGAACAGAATATGAGCAGTTCACACTCATTAGAGTTTAAAAGAATGGGAGCAGATTGAGTTGAAGTATATAAAATACTAGAGATGATTGACAAAGTTGACATAGAAAGGATTTTCTTTATGTGGGATAATCTAGAATGAGAGGTCATAGCTTCAGGACACTGGGTGGGAGATTTCAAATAGAAATGAGAAGAAATTCCTCTCAACAGGTCAGAAATCTGTGGAATTCACTTCCTCAGAGTGTGGCGGATGCTGGGACGCTAAGTAAATGTAAGGAGGAGATAGCCAGATTTTTAATTAGAAATAGGTTGATAGGTTATGTAGTTGAAGCCAAAATACGATCGGCAAAGCTCATATTAAATGGTGAAGGAGGCTTAAGCAGCTGAATTCTACACCTGTTCCTTGTTCTTATGTTCCTAGTGCTGGCCTTGCCAGAATGCCCACGTTCCAAGAATAAACACAAATCCTTTGAACATTTTAAACACTACAATCTGAACACTACTTATTTTGCCCATCAGAAACCTCTGGCACCAAGGACAATGGATTTTACTGTCACAATTGTTAAGAATTCAAAAGGGAAAGCTGACTGGAATAACCTGTAAAGTTGGAGATGATAATTCCAGTCACTAAAGTAGCAGACAGTGATATCTGTGTTCACAGATACAATCCTCCTGTCTGTAATTCGTCACAATCTGACGTTGGTATGACTTGCTGTGGTCTCTTTTCACATGCAGTAGCTGATAAGACAGTTCAAATAAAGGAGAACAAATTACACAGATCGACCTAGCAACCACTATGTCTAACTTGATGGCAATTTATTAAATTAGGTTGTGATACAGAAGACATTGGACGCAAATGAACAGCAATCCACATGCCAGGTTTAACACTAAATAAGGTATCAACTTCAAAACACTCTTTTGATAAGATAGCTCTATTAAAATTTTAAAATTCCTCATTACAGTTTCCAACACCCTGCCTGGTCATGACCTCCATAATTTTGTAGAGTCTACAACCAGCTCTAAGAGCCTCAAACCTTGTGTGCTTCCAATTATGGCCAAGCGAACACACCCAATTTTCATGGATCCATCTTTGACAGCTGTGTTTTTATCAAATGGATCCTAAGTTCCAGAAATTCCTCCCGAAATTTTTGTCTCTTGTTTCTCTGTGTGTCTTCCTCACCTCTCTGTCTTTCTCTTTCTTTCTCTCTCAATCTCTCTGTCTCTCTATCTCCATTTCTCTCTCTCTCCCTTTCTCTCTGTGTCTTCGCATAAACCAAATCATCCGCTGACATTTCCGCCACCTCCAAACAGACCCCACCAACATGGATATATGTACCTCCCCATCCCTTTCCGCCTTCCACAAAGACCATTCCCTCCATGACCACCTGGTCAGGTCCACACACCCCAACAACCCACCCTTCCATCCTGGCACCTTCCCCTGCCACCGCAGGAATTGCAAAACCTGTGCCTACACCTCCTCCCTCACCTCCATCCAAGGCCCCAAAGGAGTCTTCCAAATCCATTAAAGTTTTACCTGCACATCCACTAATATCATTTATTGTATCCGTTGCTCCCGAAGCGGTCTCCTCTACATTGAGGAGACTGGACGCCTCTTAGCAGAGCACTTTAGGGAACATCTCTGGGACACCCGCACCAATCAACCACACCGCCCTGTGGCCCAACATTTCAACTCCCCCTCCCACTCTGCCAAGGACATGGAGGTCCTGGGCCTCCTTCACCGCTG
>NW_025211446.1:14802-17815 GCF_004010195.1 Chiloscyllium plagiosum
CCCCATTCACCTATTGTACTCTATGCTACTTTCTCCCCACCCCCACCCTCCTCTCATTTATCTCTCCATCCTGCAGGCACTCTGCCTCTATTCCTGATGAAGAGCTTTTGCCCGAAACGTCGATTTTCCTGCTTCTCGGATGCTTCCTGAACTACAGTGCTTTCCCAGAACCACTCTAATCTAGTCTCTGTGTCTGTCTATCTTCATTGTAAGTTACATCTTTGACTAATTTTTTTGGGGCAGTTGCCCTGCAATTCCAATTACAAATCAGTGTTAAGTTTGCTTTGATAATTAGCAAAGCACCTTGGATCTTTCGCTACATTAAAACAGCTTTATTGCGAGTTGGTGTCATTTTAGCAGATTGTGTCTTGGAAAAAGAATAAGAGTCATGGAGTCACATAGCACAGAAACAAATCCTTCAATCCAACTCATCCATGCTGACCAAGTTTTCCAAACTAAACTAGTGCCATTTGCTTGCTTTTGGCCCATATCTTTCCTATTCATGTACCTGTCCAAGTGTTCATGTACCTATTCATGTACCTTTTAAGTGTTGTGACTATACCTGCATCTACCACTTAGTCTGGCATATGTTCCATACACACACCACCCTCTGTGTGTAAAAGTTGCCCCTCAGGTCCCTTTTAAATCTTTCTCCTCTCAGCTTAAAATTATGCCCTCTAGTTTTGAATTCCCCAACCCTAGGCAAAAAAAAACCCTTGCTCGTCACCTTATCTATGTCCCTCATAATTTTATAAATCTTTATAGGTTACCCCTCAACCTTCAACCTTCTACAAACCAGTGAAAAAAGTCTCAGCTTAACTACCCTCTCAATATAGGTCAAACCCTCCAGTTCCAGTAACATCTTTGTAAATCTTTTCTGCACCTTTAATAACATCCTTCCTGTAGCAGAGTAACTAGAAATGTACACAGTACTCCAAAAGTGGCCTCACCAATGTCTAATACAATGATAACATGACATCCCAACTCCTAAACTCACTGTTGCACACATTGGGTGTGGATTACATTGTCACGTTATAGTGCCTGCCCTGGGAAAGAATCGTTCACTGAAGGTTTGTATCCCATACAGATCTGTCCCTATGGATGGTGAAGGGTGTCTGATAACAGTTATGAATAAAACATCGATACATGGAGTAATCCCATTTTTCTTAAAAGCATAAAGATTTTAAATGCTGATTTATTTTTTCAGAGAGCTGTAGGTGTATTCAATCAATCAACACATTTTAACATGCAGGTACACCTGTAAGTAGATGGCGTACAGGCCTTAATTGAGAGGGGACTGTGGTATAAATGGCAATCCTCCACCCCGAGTATGTGCTGTTGTTGTGTTCACTGGTACTATTTTGGTTGCCTTATGTAGACCCATCTTATTAATATTATTCTAAGTTACTGATACCATTTAAGAAGGGGTGCCCACAAAAAAGTCTTCAGCAGATCACAGGCCCAATCTTGCTAAACAGAGTAAGTTAATTGCTCAAGATAGTACTTAATATCTACATCTGAGTTACACGGTAGACGAGTAAGACTACTGGGTTCAATGCCAGAGTATGTACACATTGATCTCAACCCAGGAAATAATCATACAACATAGAATAACGACTGGTTAGCTCCCCTCATGATTAGCACTGCTGCCTCATAGCACCAGGGACCTGGGTTCGATTCCACCCTCGGGCGACTGTCTGTGTGGAGTTTACACATTCTCCCCGTGTCTGTGTTGGTTTCCTCCGGATGCTCCGGTTTCCTCCCACAGTCCAAAGGTCTGCAGGTTAGGGTGGATTAACCATGGGAAATTGCCCACAGTGTCGAGGGATGTGCAGACGAGTTGGATTAGGCATGAGAAATGCCGGGTTTCAGGGATAGGGTTAGATCTGGGCGGGATGCTCGTTAGAGGGCCGGTGTGGACTCAATAGACTCAATGGCCTGCTTCTACGCTGTAGGGATTCTCAGATTAGTCCTTTGCAATTTAGCCGAACTTGTTTAGTGATGACAGTTAACTCTTTTGCGTAACAACTGTCTCATACAACAGGCTGGAGTCCAAGAATATGAAAGATTAGCTGTAATTGTGTAAGGCTTTGGTAAAGACCATCCTTGAGTAG
Organism: Chiloscyllium plagiosum; assembly: GCF_004010195.1. NCBI lineage: Eukaryota > Metazoa > Chordata > Chondrichthyes > Orectolobiformes > Hemiscylliidae > Chiloscyllium > Chiloscyllium plagiosum. The sequence goes on from NW_025211446.1 coordinate 16,917, forward strand.
TGTGCACAGATTTGGATTCCATATTTGAGGAACAAAATACTTACTTTGGAAAGGGTACAACAACAGCTACCCAGTTGACTGGTGTCTGGCATTTAGAGAGTTGCCCTGTGATGGGAAGCCAGAGCTCTCTGGGGTTTAGATGAATACGAGGTGACCTTATTGACCCATGCATGACTGTGAAGCAGCTTTATGGGATAGACATGCACAGATTGGTTCCCTTGGTTGGGGAATCTAGAACACAGGGACACAACCTCAGGAGAAGGAGGTGATTATTTAGGACTGAGCAAGTTTTCACTGAAAGAGTTGCGAAACACTTTGTGTCTCCATTACAGGGGGTAGTGGATGATTCATCCCTAAATGTTTTCAAGGTTGGGATACTGAGTCTGCCACATGAGAGGTATGGGGAGTAAATCGGGAAAGTATAGATGAGGCTGATGGTTAGCCATGATCTTACCGAACAATGGAGAAGGTTCAATGGCACACTCAGTCCCCTGCTACTCTTATTTCTTATGTTCCTGTGTGGTCATAGAGTCATCGAGATGTATAAACCCTTCAATCCAACTCATCCATGCCAACCAGAAATCCTAAAATTAATCTAGTCCCATTTCCCAGCACTTGGCCGATATGCCTCTAAACCCTGCAGTCATTCCCCTAAACAATAGGTATACCACTTTGGATACTGGTGGGGGGGACAGCCTAGCAGGGGTAAGCTGCAGTGACCGGGTCGGTGGCGTGAGGTCTGGCTCTGAGACTCAGAAGGGAAAGGGGGAAAGGAGGAGAGCACTAGTTATAGGAGACTCTCTAGTTAGAGGGATGGACAGGCGATTCTGTGGGCATGGGCGAGACTCTCGGATGGTTTGTTGCCTCCCGGGTGCCAGGGTCCAAGACGTCTCGGACCG
>NW_025211446.1:21176-23167 GCF_004010195.1 Chiloscyllium plagiosum
GAATGCGCTGCCTGTGGGAGTGGTAGAGTCAGAATCTTTAGTGATCTTTAAGCGGCAATTGGATAGGTACATGGATGGGTGTTTAAGCTAGGACAAATGTTCGGCACAACATCGTGGGCCGAAGGGCTTGTTCTGTGCTGTATTGTTCTATGTTCTATGTTCTATATACCCATCCAGATGTCTTTTAAATGTTGGAACTGTAAAGGCCGCCACCACTTCCTCTGGGCTCATTCCATACATGCACCACCCCCTGTGTGAAAGAGTTGCCCCGTAGGTCCCTTTTAAATCTGTCCCCTCACATTAAACTTATGCCCTCGAGTTCTGGACTCCCCCACCCCTTATCTACTTACCCTATCCATGCCCCTCAAGATTTTATAAACCTGTATAAGGTCACCCTGTAGTTTGTGCCTGGCTTGAAGGTTAAAAGAAGGACCTTCACTTTTTGGGTGTATTAATCATTCTTGGCAATCATCCCAACAAAGGGAAGATGATTCAGCCTCAGCAGGTATGACAACAGTAGGACAAAACACTGGGGTGTACTAGAAATATAATTACTGCCATGGTGAGAGTGCCATTATTTTTCACAGCAAGATCATGCTATTGAAATTAATCGGAGTGGAACATCTTGATTTTGAGTCAAACTTTAGAGTTGCATTTTCCTTCACTTGACTTTACCCAACGGTTGCCTAATCTTCAATTGACCTATCTTTGCTTTGACTTAGCGCGTGGCGCCCCCAACAAATGCTATTCCAGTCAATATCAAAAGCAAGAAGTGTTTCTACTCCTTCATGACAGTTTAGAGGGGCAGAGTCCTGCCCTATCAAAATACAACACCTCACATTTACCTAAATTACATTCCACCTGCCATTCCTCAGTCCATCGAGATCCAGTTCTGAGATAATCTACTTCACTGTCCCCTGCATCACCTATTTTGGTGACATCTGCAAACTTACTAATCATCCCTTCTATATCCACATCCAAATCATTTATAGAAATGATGGATCCAGCACTGTTCCTTCGGCACACCACTGGTTGTAGGCCTCCAGGCTGAAAAGGAATCCTCCACCATCACCCTCTATATCCGACCTTCAAGCCAATTTTGTAGCCAATTAATCCCATTTGATCTGACCTTACGAATCAGTCTACCAAGTGGAATCTTGTCGAATGCTTTGCTGAAGTCCATATAGGCAATGTCTGTCATTTTTGCCTTCATCAATGTTGTTTGTCACCTCTTGAAAAGACTTAATCAAATTAGTGAAACACAATTTCCCATGCATGTAACTATGTTGACTATCCTTAACCAGTCCTTGCCTTTCTAATTATGTTCTATCCACTTGCAGTGCTTAAATGTAAAATGGCTTGAAGTATGTTTCTGAAAAGAGAGACACATTGATAAAGCTTTTCATCTTACACAAGACAAGTAAGAATGCCAGATTTCAAAAGATCACAATCATTTACAAAAGCAGAGGAAAGGCTGCTGATTGAAATCCTTTTCGTCTTACAAGAGAGAAAAGGCAGCTTCTCCATGGCATTGACTCAGCTGATCAGAATTACAATGCCAACCAATCAGCACTGTTTCCTCCTGTAGCATAATTTACTTTGATCATTTTAAAAATTGGCATTCTTGCATTTGTTCTGAAGAGTATAACATGGAAGAGCTTAGGCAATATGTCTCTTTTCAGCCAGCTTTCTAACTACAGCCATGGACTGCAGCGATTCAAGAAAGCAGCTCACCACCACATTCTCAAGGGCAACTAGGGATAGATAATCAATATTGAGCAGTCAGCACTGTCCATGTCCCATGGTTGAATAAAAATGAAAGCTCTGTGCGAACAAGCAACTGAAGTAAATTTATAGAATTAGGATTTCTTTTAATGCATATGTTTTATTTGATACTTAGGTATACTGACCTTTTAATTTAATTCCAATATACATTACATAGTGTCCCTTAATGGAATATAGATTATGGGCTGTTCTATTCTAAATACTCT
>NW_025211447.1:0-3786 GCF_004010195.1 Chiloscyllium plagiosum
TCGGTGTCAATCTTTTTTTACCGTGCAAACTCCCTCCCCAGACAGGTAACTCTCAGAGAGTTCTGATGAGCGGCCAACATTTGTTAGTATTTTGGCAATTCTCTCTCAACTGATCAAGTTTTTTTTTCTGCTTTCATATCCCAAAACATCGGATCACTTCATGGTTTTAATATTGTCAAAATACCAAATTCAAATTTGATTAGAATTTGTTGTCTTGGGGAATAATGTAAACTGATTGGTTGAATTTGCATTTGCTTTTGTCTCACAGCATCTCAGCCAGTGCTAGGTGTTCTGACCAAACGCTACATTGTAATCTTGTTCTGGACTCTGTGCCTCTCTCTGTCCTTGCGAGCTTTCAACTGTCTTAAAGGTACAGCACCCCTTACGTCATTAATGATTGCAAAAGAATAAAAATCGTTACAAGTCAATTATTTTTTCAGGAATGTGAAAGACCACAACATTACTCGTTGAAATCACAGAAACCCACGGATGTTATGTATCATACTTCATATTTAATATAGCACATAATTTATTCAACATGTAATACATGTCACACAGTTTACATTACAACATCTTGCAAAGGTGTCCAGCACACTGGCCAGCATCTTGGAACAGCACACTCCGTTTCAGTGATGTTGTGAATAAAATATATCAAGTTGCATTTCAGCTTGATGAATCCCCATTAGAACTGGAAAATGATTGAGATGTCCCTTTTTTAAATGTGGAAATTGAGGCACGAAGAAACTAGTAGAACAAAGGCAAGAAAAGGGCACAAGGCTCTGGTAGGAAGAATGTTGCTGGTGATTATGTGTGGTGAGGGATGAAAGCACAACAAAAATATCTGGACAAATTAATATTCACTGGAACAGATCAAATTTGCAGGATTCTTTCCTGGAACTACAAGAGGGTGAAGTGAAATTTGATACGTCCAATGATCATCTGTGTCACAGGGGAACTTGTCTCATAAGATTCTTCTTATCGAGAAAATGGCATTGTATATATCATTACATCTGTATCATTAATGCACATCAGAATTGAAGTATGCAGACAGTGTGCCTTATGAGACTTGACAATCCAAAAATCCAGTTTCAAAAACAGATTTTTCATAACCTTTGGTTTTCTACAAATACCCTGTAGTCACTTGGTAAAGATTCCTCCTTGGTCAACATAGAGCTCCGTTTCATCAAAGTTTTCGTCATTTCATTCCACCCAAAATTTGTAAGTTTTGAAACAAAACAACAGATTCATGGCCTATTCCACAGGAGAATATAAAGCTTCGAACTTGGGCTGGCATGATGGGTCAGGGGTTAGCATTGCTACGTCACAGGGCCAGGCAGCTGGGTTCAATTCCCGTCTCGGGAGACTATTTGTGTGGAGTTTACACATTATTCCTGAGCCTGCAAGGGTGTCCTCCCGAAATCCAAAAGATGGGCAGACCAGGTGAATTGTTCATGCTAAATTACCCGTAGTGCGAGGTGCATTAGTCTGGATTAAATTAAGGAAAATGGGTCTGGGTGGGTTTCTCTTCGGAGGGTTGGTATGATTTGTTGGGCCAAATGGCCTGTTTCCACACTACAGTGAATCTAATGTACAAAAACACATGAAGGCCATTCAGCCCACTGTGTGCGTGCTGTCCATGTCGTCGTAATAAACATACACCATTTGTCTGCACATGGTCCATTTGTCAATTCATTGGCTTTTCGTGCATCTATCTGAATGATTCTTTGGTGTCCCTATCGTATCCATTTCTAACATTTACCCTGGCAGCATATTCCACGCCCTGCTCACGTGCTGTGTTAAAAGAGTTTTGGTTGCAAATTCCCCTTAAACTCTTTATCCCCCCGCCCCCAACTACCGTCAAGCTATGCAGCCTATTATGTGACATTTCCACCCCCGGATGAAGGCTCTGACTATCGAACCTATTAATTCATCCCACCATTTTGCAATTCTATCAGATTTTCCCTTGGCCTCTGAACCCTCTTGAGGTCGTTAATTCAAGTACATCTCTCTTCTACTGGTAACTAATGGATTCCAATCCATGAAAAATCCAGGTAAACCTCTTTTGCACGCTTTACAAAGACTTCATATCCTTTCCTATACTTGCAAACAGAACTGCACGCAATACTCCAAAGTGACTCAAATCTTACATGCTTACAATATTACTGGCCAACTATTGCAGTGAAGGATCATACCGATGTCAAAAAGCATAGCATTTGCCTTCTTTACCACCTTGTGCACTTGTGTTGTCACTTTTGGGTGCAAATGGTATTTATCCCATCTAATACTTCATCCACAATGAAAAAGGAAATCTGAAGTAAGTTTGGAAAGCGTCAAATTGAATTCAATACAATCTACAATTAAGTTTAGATTTAATTAAAATTAAACTAGTTTGATGGATATCATGGAACTATTTACACCGCTGAAAATAACATCTTGTTTACTAACATGCTTCTTCGAAGGAAATTTGCCTGTATTACTGGGCGTGGTCTATATGTCATTGAAGAGATATAAACAATCCGGTTAATTCTGAAATTGTCTTTGAAGCAGCTTCGGAAGCCAGTCATGTGTGTAGATAATTGTGAAGTATAATAGGTTTTGAATTACTCATTGAGAATTAAATTATTCATTTCTAGTGTGTGATAATGTATACGTATCACCTACGCATATAAACATAAAAATCAATGTATTTCTCGGTCACAGTTAACTCTCAGAATCAACATAGTGGGATGATTCACCATCGTAGCCGCAACTTATTATCAATAGTATATACAGCATTATTGGCTTCGTCGGAATTAATTATTTTCTGACACTTCTGTCGTGTGAAATTTATTTGAAAATGATCACTTCTAATCTGGAAGTTGTGCAGCTCATTAAGCACGCGGACATGGTTGATTTGGGTTCTGAGATGTCACTAATATCGTACAACCTTTGAACATCATTAGTCGAGGTGGACAAATGTAATAATTCCACATTTATTAAGATGTAATGCATCACCTGGTATGGTTGGACTGAGCACATTGGGCTGAGGAACACCTGAATTGGCAAGGTGTGATAATTGTAATCCCTATCAAGCATAACAATCTTGTATGATTCCTGCTTTGACAGTCCTGAGACTTCCCGCTGGCTGCAATTGATTTCAAATGTATTTGGATTCTTCGATGTTGTGATTATTCAATAGCTTACTCCAGGTCAGGGGTCGTTAGCCATAGTATGTGCATTTCCTGATCTCGCTCATCCATATGAGTCAAATGGAACAGAATTTGTTCCTTTCAGCAAGTTCTGCAGAAATTGAGCACAGTTGAGAGGATGGTACGTCACATCAGTTTTGCTGAGACCTCCTATCATGTTACTAATGGGAAACAATTGGACAAACTGATCTTGTCACGTTTTTTGTCAAGTAATTGTCATCTTTCCCCAACAATGCACTGGTGCAGACTTGGGCAGTATGCAAGTCACCCTGAACAATATTTTAGACAATGGGATTGATTCAAGTTTCTGCTGTCAGGTCTAACGCCACTGGAAGATTGATCTCTGTATTGGATGACATGCCTGCACTATTTATAACGTCTGGATTTGCACAGGCTGTTCGGAGGACTTGGTTTGTTGATAGCCATATGTCTGTTGAACATTATACCATTGTTGGAATTTATACATCACAGATTCATGTCAGGTGGATGGGAAGGTGGTTAAATTTCTGTTTCTTTGCTGAATAGTTTGTATCAGTGAAGAACCTCTATTGTTTGGTGAATCATTACAGATTGGGGGATACTCTGGAGTTGAACCTCA
>NW_025211447.1:4202-17176 GCF_004010195.1 Chiloscyllium plagiosum
GTGTCTGTTTCTGTGTGTGCATATGGAGAGTGTTTGTTTTGTGTGGTTGCAATTGTCTTGCACAGTTGTGAAAATTGCTGCTTCAGAGGACAAATTGCTGGAATGAACAGAACTTGACAGGCCTGGAGACAGTGTTTCAATATAGGTTTGTGAAATTGCGAAATAATTCCACCCGTCCACACAAATTGTGAAGGCAGGCTGATTGTATATATATTCATATCAAAGAGGAGGCTTAATGTACTTTATAAATCTGGGATATGAAGCAGGCTTCAGTAATATTGATGACAATGGTATTACGGAATAAAAATCGATTTAAAAAACTGTGGATGCTGTGAATCAGAAACAAGAAGCACAGATATTGCTGGAAAGGCTCAGCAGATCTGGCAGCATTTGTGGAGAGAAATCAGGTTTAACATTTCGTGTCGACTGACGCATCCTCAGAACTGTTGACTCCTAGGTGAGCTAGATGCAGAAGATAGTCTGAGGGAGGGTGTAAGGAGTAAGGGAATATAATCCGAAGAAAGAGAAGGAATGCTGCACAAATTGATATGGCCCAGGAATGTGATTTGCAAATTTACAAACCTGCCTCGCCAAGTCAATCAAGCAATTCTGATAGATGTTGAAAATGTTCTTTGCTTGTGTGATTAATGATCATCAGGTCGTCCATGTACACCAGACAACCGAGTAATCCAGAAACAACTTCCTTGGCAAGTCTTTGAATTGTGGTGGAATCAATTTTCATGCCAGATGGTATGTCTCTAGATTGGTATAGTCCGTTATATGCCACAAATGCCAAATTGTCTTCTCTCTTTAAGATGAAGGTACCTGACAGTACCACTCAGTATGTCCAGATTTTGTTGCTGATAGAATGAAGAGAGGAAGTATTGCGAATTAAATGTCGTTCGTCATCTAGGATTAAGAAAGATTCAGGCCAAGAAATAGAAGCATTTTATTGTTTTGGATTGTGCAAAGACGCCGTTGAATTTTTCTGTACCTTCATTATGTACCAAGAAAGCCAAAGGTAGAAATAAAATCATAGCCTTTGATGTCAATTCCCACAGGTCAATAATCTTTAGACGGGTTATAATATATTATGCACGTCCACAAATTAAAAACAAAAGTGGGAACCAATATTTCCTAATTGTAATGGGTGTGTCAACTAGGTTTCGAGAGACAATTCCATGATGAAATGTCAGGGCATAAAGGTTGTGACGGAGCTGCTTGTTTTTCATAGGAAGATTCAGTCAGACAAAAAGTTTCAATTTTACTGCCGAATTATTCAAGGAGGTGATGGACAGTTCAGGCATCAGTCACTTTACGTCAAGTGTGCACCATCCTGAATCTCAGGGAGTATTGTAAAGATGGCAGCAGGCCCTAAAGCTCACTTGAGCACTTACTGCCAGGATTACCAAATGATCCTATTTATATTATTTACTATTAGGGATGCTTCACATGAAGGGACTCCGTTTACACCACTCGAATTGGCATTCAGACAGAAGTAAGAGGGCATTTAAAATTAATTATGGAAAAGTTGACAGGTCCGAAGTCAGATAGCTTAAGGTTGGATTACATTTCTGAGGTGAGAGAAAGATTCAAAACAGTCGATGAATTAGCGAGACTACATTGGACGGTGGCACAGCTCCGAATGAAGCACGAAGCAGATAACAAATCTAAAATCCGTATGTTTGACGATGAAGATAAATAATTTGTGCTGTTAGCAGTGGTAGGAGATTCTTTCAGAGCAAGATTTAATTATCCCTATCAGATTGAGAAGAATTTAACTCAGATAAATTATCTGGTAAAGGTACCAAAAACGAAAAAAGACTTTCAAGAATATTGTTTGAGCATGGTGGAATTGTGCTTATGGTAGGGAAAAGGAATCAGGGAAGCAGGTATTGTTTCCTGCACTCAATGTGAGTAATCAAGTCGTGATGATTTGGATTTTGATGTGCCACAGAAAAAGGTTGAAGGATGAAGAAGTCCTTAGGGAATTGGATAGGGTAGAGCTCTATCTGTCCCAGGAGAAGTGAACTATATTGAATGATTTTTGTTACCGTGCTATGGGCATCTATGCAGAATTGGAAGAGGGAGGACTATTGCCATAGCAGATGAGAGGCTGAGAAAGGGATAAAACAACATCCGTACGGTTCAATCTTTTGAAGGAAATGGAAGTTCATTGAGATGAATTAAAGCAAATGCAGTTTGTCAAACCTGTTTGCGAAATTTGAAGTTACTGAACTATTCTGGAATGACTATCTGTGGATCAACGCAATGACTAAATCTGACTCACAATCAATTCCCAAACTGACGATTTGTGTGGAGAAATCTGGACATGACATCACAAAGTTAGACTTCTTTTCTGATTAGGGTCAAAGTCAGAGAGAACAAAAGATGTTTCTGCTTTTGTGATCCCAAACGGGCTATGTTAATTTAAAGTAATGCCCTTTGAAATTAAAACTGCAACAGCTACTTTTCAAAGTCTTGTGAACAGACCTGTTGTAGAGTTGACCAATTGTGCTGACTTAGTGATATTTCGCCATTCGTGGAAATATCACATGGAAAAATTTGTAGAGTTCTTTGAAAGACTATGGCAGGGAACGTTGATCATAAACTTGCAAAACGAGGAATTGTGAAGGTGGAAATGGCATTCTTCGGGCACAGCAACGGAAGTGGGTGATAACACTGAGGAACATGAAGGTGAAGGCCATCGAGGAATACCCAAAACCATCCTCAAAGAAGGAAGTACTACGAGTTTTACAATTGAGCGGATTCTACAGGAAAATTGTTCCAAACATTACTAAACTTTTAGTTCGTAGTTAGGGGGACAACCTCCACTTCATAATAACGTGGATTTCACTCCTGCATACATTACATCAACTGTGACATAGCTACCGTTGAATACAGCTGCAGCATCACTTTCGCGCTCTTATTAACAAAGGCAAGTATACCATATGCCTTCTTAACGAGGTCACCCACCTGTTCTGATCACAGACTTCTTATGCAGCACCATTCAAAGCAACGACGTTGACAATCTGGTAGCATCAGGGCTGTCTCATGTTGAAACACTACTCTCCACAATTTCCCCACCACGCCAATATCTAAAACTTGCGTTATTCTCTTGAATTGTTTCCTGTGTTCTGATTAGGTCTATCTTTGCTTGCAGTTGGGTTGCTGGTTCATCATCATGCTTTGGTATACATGGTGAACTGTAAACTTATGCTGGGCCAGATAGCCTTATATTTATCTGTACAGTAACTGCAGAAGACAAGTTGGATTGATTCATGTGCTAATCCATGTTTGCACAGGTCCAGTTTCTAATTAGCAAAATAGAAGGACTATACGAAATCCTCAGAGAAAGTTGGCAATACTTGTTTAATTGAATGCCAAGACTTTATACGTAATATTGAGTAGTTATTTATTTTGCATTTGAAGAAGATAATCTCATTTATTGATTGATCAGTGAATTGAGACAATTTGTGCACTCAATGTGCAACTCAATGACAATTTTCTGGAATAACGGGACTTTCATTTTCAAAGTTTCTCCCTCTGAGGGTTAACGCTACAGTACTTTACTGAGTATTGTGGACTATCGTGGCTGTTCGGGCCAGGTGTCCTGTCAGCAGAGTCTTCAAATCTTTACCCTCAATCCTTCACTTCTGGGCTTATTCGTTGAATGGACTTTCGCACAAATTAACAAAATATTTAATTTGTATGTTGATTCCCAGAATAGTGAGGGCCTTGTGGGAAATCATTGCAATTTCAGAAAAAAAAGAATGTCTACGTCATTTGAAATCCAATGAATGCAAATATAACCTGGTGCAAAGTAGGTTAACAGGTGAAGCACATAAATTATATCCTTCACTCTCAGAAGAGTTTTTCCGTGCTGAAAACAGTGCAAAATATAATTACTTGTCAGTGAATGCCTCAAGGCATAGAGGGAAAAGAGAGAACCAGGGCAAACCTATATCAATTCTAGACAGGTTAAGTAAACTAATTATGACAGTTTCGAATATTCGAAGCCAATGCAACACCAGAAGCTCTTCGACCTCTGAGAGACGTTTACACCCTTGATGAAAGTCAAATTTCACCACCTGGAAAAGTATTCAAAGCTGATGCATTTTTAACTGCTTAGCAGGAGAGTAACCCCCTGCTGGTTATGAGTTATTCTCTGAAACTAAATACTTTAGTTTCATGTCCAGCTCATAAATTGGAAACGAAGCTGGGTACATACAGACAATGATAGGCAGTTGGCTTAACTGCAATACAAACAAAGGAACATTGTAGTTAGAAGCGGGAGTAGGGAATTCATTCCTCTGCCATTCCTCTGCTCGCTCTGCCATTTTAATATTTTCAAGGCTGATCTTATCCTGACCTCAACTCCACTATCCTACCAAATGCCTATAGCCCTTTATGACCCATTTAGTCAGAAACACATCTATTTTTTTCTTGAATCTGTTGATTGATTCTGTCTCCACTTAACTCTGGGGCAGTAAGTTCCATATTCACAAACCCCTGAAAAAGTAGTTTCTCCACATCTCAGTGTTGAAGGTGCCTCCTCCAAATCTATCTCTATGACCTCATTTTCGAGACTATCACAAGCGGGGAAATCTGATCAACATATCCAGCTTATAAATGCCCTTTAGTATTTTAAATACCCCAATCAAATCGACTCAATTTATTCTGAACTGGATGGAGTACAAGCCCGAGCTATTTCAACCCTCATCGTTTCACAGCCCTTCCATCCCTGGGAAATAACCGGATGAACCTCCTCTGAACGGCATCCAATACCACCACATCATTCCTCAAGCAAGGAAACTCATTTCTGATTGATCATTATTAATGATATCTGAAGTTCCAATATTTGCTTCCACTATTCACTTCCTGTTTATACGCTTATAGAGGCTTTTGGTATCAGTGCTTATGGTTTCTGCTAACTTAGCTTCTCTTAGCTCGATTGATTCTGCTCTGAGTGCATCTTTGCTGACGTTTAGAATACTCCCACTGCTCCAGAGCTTCACTAACCTTCACAGCATGAAATGTTTAGTGTTTATGCTCTCATTGACTTCCTGGATGATTTTGAACTATTTTACAACTCATATACTTCAATTGAGATATATTTAGCACCTCCCTCAACATTTGCCACTGTTCTTCAGCTCTTCCAGAGCTTCAATTTTTCCCCAAGCTACTCCGACCAACTCCTGCCTTAGCCCTGCATAACTGCCTTTTCCCAACACTAAAACTCTCACATAGGACTCTGTCTTCACTCGAGTATGACGAGGTCACTCCCTCCAAGTGGATTGTAAACGACAAATTCATTTACCAATGTTTCATCGTTTCATAATATCAAATCAAAAAGTGCCAATTCTCTAGTTGGCTCCGTGACATGTTGCTTTAAGAAATAGCACCTTGCACTCTGAACAGGCCTTCGATGCTCCCCTAACCACGTTAATTAATCCTCTCAATACCTATGTTTAAGTCGCTCATAACGGCCATTGCGCCTTTCTCACAAGCCCTCCTTTTTTTCCTGGTTTATGTCATGCCTTACTTCATACGTACTCTTCAGGATTCTGTAAATTATTCCTATCAAGGTGTAGGAGTACCTTGCTTTTTTTTATTTCCATGCAGACAGATCAACCATTTTTGTCCCTCATGTAAATATCAAATCTCAATACAACCTTGGTCATATCCTTCATCAATAAAGCAACTCCCCCTTGTTTCTTCTTGTCTATCCTTTGAGAATGTTGAATATCCTTGGATATTTAACTGCCAGTCCTGATCATCCTGTCACCATTTTTCAATAATCCCAACGAGGTCGTACCTAGTTGTCCCTATTCGTCTCGTCAGCACAAATGTCTCCTTCTGTGCTGCATGAACAAAGCCCTGGGTAGTTGCCGCTTGGAGTACTGTGAATAGATGTGGTCAGCACATCTTGGGAAGGACATATCAAACTTGCAGGGAGTACAATATACACGTCTCAGTCAAAACTAGCCATGTAACTATTCAAATCCCGTGTGCTCATCCATTGGCTCACAGTCTTGGCATGTAAGTGCACTTGCCTTTGGCATATGGAGTTAGAGCAAAATGCTGAAGAAACACTTTAGGTATGTCAACACCTCTAGAGAGACAACAGAGTTAACTTTTTGAGTGCAGTGATGCTTCTTCAGAACTGGAACCAGCTTGGAAAATGAGGCATTTCTGCTGCTGATGCGTCGTTGGATGCGGGCCTGGTGGGTGGGAAAATGAACAATCAGATAAATAGTGAGGGAGACGAGAGAGAGAGAGAGAGAGTGAAATCAAACGACAGGTCGGCCAAGGCAATTTTGATGGTAAGCCAGGCAAGAAGACAAGCTGTACTGGTTACAATAAGCTCTCTGAGTTGGTAGCAATGCGTTGGTACCAATGACTGTAACCCATTTCATGATAGGTGCGTCGTGTTGTTCTACCAAGGAATGGAGCATTAGCACTTTGATATTATTGAACTCGATTTTGAATCCTGAAGTCTTCAGGGTCTCCACGTGGACGGTTGTTTGCAGCTGTACCAGCACTATGGACGATTACGAAAATTAGCTTTGACAGAAATAGGTTTTATAGAGCGTTTCTCTGATTGTTTCCTGGTTGGTTGACATCTCGTGGGTGTGCACGGTGCAGGAAAAGCCTCTTGAAACAACGAGGTTGCACCAGTCGAGAGCAAATACTGAAGTATTCTCATCCCATATTCCACCAATTTTATCCCTGTCCATTGCCGCCATTACTTCAGCTGAAAACTCAATTAAGTTGTCAGACACGACCTGCTCTTAACAAAGCCATCTCTACTATCTGGTATTAACTTATCATTTTTCCAAGTGGATATTGTTTACCTTGGTATCTCAAGTCACATCTAAATGCTTCTTAAATGTTTAAAGGGTTGCTACCTCAATCACCCTCACAATCACTGTCATGGTGTTACAGAAGTAAGTAGGTCAGACGAGGTGCTTCCACCCAAATCTACTAAACTGTCAAGAAATACTGACTACAAATGTAGCCCTTGGGCTACACAAAACTTCTTTCTCAAAACAAAATGTGTAAGTCGACACTTGCCCCACTTTCATGCACAAGGCCGATAAGTGTGAACTTTGTGACATTCCAAGTCTTCATCTGAAATACTTTTTAAAAGGTTTTGTGATTTGCATTCTCAACTATCCTGCCGGACAGTGCATTTCTGACCGCCATATAACCCTATATATTTTGTAACATTTCCGGTCATTCAAGTTCACCTGATGCTCCCTGCTGCAATTTATCTCCACCACTTTCCCAGGTAGTGCATTCCAAATTCTGATAACTCATTGTGTAAAAACGTTTTGCTATTACGAGGAGGCATAGCTTTAAATTGAGGGGTGGTAGGTATAGGATAGATGTTCGGGATAGGTTCTTTACTCAGCGAGTCGTGAGTTCATGGAATGCCCTGCCAGTAGCAGTGGTGAACTCTCCCTCTTTATGGGCATTTAAGCGGGCATTGGATAGGCATATGGAGGATAGTGGGCTAGTGTAGGCTAGGTGGGCTTGGATCGGCGCAACATCGAGGGCCAAAGGGCCTGTACTGCGCTGTATTCTTCAATGTTCTATGTTCTATGTTTCTCATTAACTGGCTCTTGCTGACAGACTTCATATTGTTATCAGCAAGTTACTAATTATAATTGGAAAACGATATCACTCTTTACACTGTCAAAATTGGCCATAGGTTTAAGCATTCCAAATAGGTCACTTTTTAATGTTCTCTGCCTTAAGGAGAAAATGACTAATCACTCTATCGTTTCATTGGATTCAGAATTCCTCCATAATTCTTGTAAAACTCCCTTTCACTCTCTCCTGGGCATTAAAATGTTCCATACTGAAACTGCCCACAGCTGAATATAAAACTCCAAATGCGTCTTCCAAATGGTTTTTCTAGGTCTGTCACCGCTTCATTGCTTTTATCTTCCACGCCTCTATGTAAAAACCGTAGTATTCTATTCCTTTTTCAATAACTGTTTCACAGTGCCTCACAGCACCAGGTACCCAGGTTCGATTCCAGCCTTTGGCGACTGTCTGTGTGGAGTTGGCACATTCCCCTCCTGTCAACGTGGGTTCCCTCCATGTGCCCCGGTTTCCTCTCACAATCAAAAGATTAGGTGAATTAGCCATGTTAAAGTGTTCAGGGATGTTTAGATTAGGTGCATTACTCAGGAGTAAATATAAGATAATGGAGTAATGGGAATGGGTATGGGGGGATTTGTGTTCCGAGGGTCAGTGCGGGCTAGTGGGGCTGAAAACCCTGTTTCGAAATTGTAGCGATTTCATGATATTCTATGATGTTTCAACTTCCCTAGCAACCGTCTGAAATGCAAGCACATTAACCCTGAAGTCTCTCTGCTACTATACGTCCAGCGAAGTTGTATCATTCAGTCTGTATTGCCTCTCTGTTCTGTCTATCAAAAAGCATCGTCACCTGTACCTATTTATTGCAATTTATCTGTCAGGTGTCTGCCGATTCTGCCAACATACGAATATTCATTCGAAGATGATCAGTGTCATCCTCATTACTCACTATTCCACAAACCACCTTATCATTTGCGAATCCATATTCGAGTATTATCCTCTCTGTTGCGTTTAAGATTCTCTTCCTGATTCTGACAGCTATTATCATCGTGGCATGCATCACATGTCATTCATTTCCATCCTTATTTTCTCATCAGTATCCTTAGTCATCCAGATTCCTACCATTTTGGATACCTCAAATTTATTTCTGATGGGCATGCAGTAAGCATGCACACTATCCAACTATATTTCAACGATATTATCCCATTTCTCATGCATTGTTCTTATCAACGTGCTCCAATTTAGATTTTAGACCCATAACAACGTTCATTTTTCAGATGCAATATTAATCATTGAGTGATGTTTATATACTTTGAATCGAATGTCGAAAATGATTAAGTTGTTATCGCTATTGCCTAACTGCTTCTCCACTCTGATGCTCCGCACTTGGCCTGTCTCAGTTTGTAGGATCAGATACAGTACTGCCCCGTTCTTTGTAGGACTAGAAATGCTCAGTTCTCGGAAGTTCTCCCGCGCACTTTACAGGATTTCACCCCTTCTGACAGCGCACACCCCTGCAATCTATCAGCCTCCAAAACAGCCATCCAATCAGATGGAATGCCGGCTGGCGCCAGGACACGAACTCGTTGCTCCTCACCCCCGCAGCAAGTTGGTCCACAGCAGAAGACAGTTTATTGATCCTTCACGTCCTCAATATTACTAGCCAAAACGCCACCTGCACGAAAACCTAGAGAGACTTCCAGACCGACCACTTGAAAATCCATAATGGTACCTACACTATTTTTGGCCACAAAGCCTACCCATCATTTCCTGACCCAGGAGCTGTTATGTTGTAGATGCGGTGCAGTCCCATTTGCATATCATTTCCAGTCTGTCCCTCTCCGACGCCACCATATCACAGGAAGCGAAGCCTCACCAATCTTGACCTGGTTCTCTCTATCCTTTCACCCAAAAATGCAACCACACGTTCTAAATAAAAACTCATCAGCTGGCCTCCACCTTGGAGGAGGGAACCAACGACCAGCTGAATGCCAAAACTGTTGGCATCCCCAATGTGACCCTGCAAAACTGGATGATCCAGGATTATCTGCTGTTCGAGAAAGTGGGCGCATGCACCCTCATCGTTTCCGATTGCTGCAGTTACATACCTAACCCCGGTGAGGACGTCAGTAAGCCAGCCTGGCATATCCAATGCGCTACCGCAGTACTGCTCAACCAAAAACCAAAATGGGACCTATTGAACTGGGCAACAACTGTGGCAGTTTTCCTGAGGCATAGCCTTGCTACAGGGATTTATATTCGTCATTACTATCATCGTCGATATCGCACTTCTTGCATGGCTATTAAAATGTGTTTAAATCGCCAGCGTTTGTGCTTCAAGGTGCTACCCCCGTCCCCTTACCATGCATCAATGAAGGCCCACACGAACAATAACTTTGCAACCGACACGGAATAGGCAGCTTTGGACTCGGACTCCAAATACTACCCAATTGATGCTGGCCCGACTGCGTCAGATAACCCCCTGGTTCTTGCGACACACACCCTTCACCTCAAACCCAGTTATCAGTAAAAACAAATAAAGGGGGAATTGTCAGAGAAAAAAACTACTCTGCCTGCCCACTACTTGTTTGCAGAAGCCATGTCGGTTATCAACTAAACACAACATACGCAAAATGCCTCAACTTGACCACAATCAGCTAAGTAACAAAACAGCAAAACAAGCCATTTTCTAAACAGCTTCCAGATTCAATGAATACACTCCTTAGATGATCTAACAACAGTATTCCTAGCTCACAATAGCATCATCTCTATCGAAGTGATGCAAGGACATCTCCAGTCTCCTCAAGTACTAAACCACACAAAGCCTAACTAGACTGAGTGACACCTGATTCGACTGAAGATTGCACACCAACCTGCATAAGCATTGAAACGAGGATACTGGAGATGAGCACCTGCACTAGACGAGGAACGAACACCCCTGTTACAATTACATTCACTTATCCATTTAATACAATTTAATTCATATTGTCTTGGAATTAACAATGCACGACTGGAACACGGATGTAACACTATGCACACTACTTGTATCTGCAACACGGGATAGAGAATCCTGGAATTCCCTGTGCAGTGTGTCCATGCTGTACCATTCCTATCAATTTCTCTTGCCCATAATATCGTCAGAAATAAACCAGTATTCGTCTATTTCACAGATCTGTGTGTGACCTATTTTTGTCATTGACGATTCTCCACCAGTATTGCTTTGCCATACATAAAATACTCCGTTTACCATTTTTTCTGTCAGTGCCAATCAATAGATGAAATTACATATTTGCATTTGTCTGAACTGAATCTCATCGGGACACTCCCAGTCTACAGTCTGGCCAGCTCAACCTGTTTCCAGGAGTGTTTCTGCTTAGACTCTGTTCAATTAAGCCTTATTGTCCTAAACAATCCCATTGCATTTATTCAGTAACTATGCTGGTGTCAAAAACACAGACTCTTCAAATTTTCTGTGCATTTGTCTACAACGTGGTTTGACAATAGATTTCATAGCAGACAAGACAATTCATTCGGCAGAAAGACAAATATGTTCCTTTGGAACAAACAAGCTCTGAAAATGATTGCTGGCAGCCTTTATTATAATGTTGGACATTAGCAGTACATGCAGATTCTTGTCTTCTACAAGCTGGAGAATGTATTCACTCTATAATTTACAGTGGCGATATGTATCAATCAGACAATGCCATTGGTTTTATATGAAGCGATAGAAATGTGCAAAAATCGTTATTATTTCACTTGTTAAATTTGCAGCAGACAATTAAAGCAATGTCCTTGAATGAGTCAGCATTAACAGAAATAGTCCGGATTTCCATTCAGCTGGGATTGATGAAGCTCTGTCTTATCAGTTGGCTCGTTACACGACAGGGTACCGCACAAAACTGGCAATTCCACAGCGATTCCCTCTATCCTTAGCAATTTTGATGTACCCGTCTTCACCCCAGTCTGTTCCCCAGCTGGAAAATAAGAAAATCCATTGGTGTTGGAATCCAAACGCTAATAAACGAGACATGTTTGGAGAAGCATCTGTTTTAACTCTGGTATACAATTGGAATTATTTTAGGGACTGAATTCTGGAATTACTGAGCTAGATAATGAGTTGTAAAGAATAAGTTGCATCAGGCTGGAAAGATTCAATTGTTTTCTTTTACATCAATTGCTGACCTGTACAGTCCGTATGGACTTACTACAACATTTAAAATGGCATGAGGTGAGATCATTATCAGGGATAGGTCTGCAGCTGGAGTAGATATGAAGGGGAAAGTGAATAGGGACGAGTGAGAGCTTTATAGATGGCCTCCTGGAGATTTCCTTCTTGCCGTATGGAGGAGGAGATTTTCTCAGAGTTTTTTTTTTACCATCATCGTTCTGAGATTGCCTGCTACAGGATATAGTCTGTGCAGAGCATGAGTTGATTTGGGCACAGGTTACCCAGTGTCTCCTGAACTGCAACGATACCTCGGCCTTAAAATTTGTTCCATATCCGGTTACCCTGCCCAAATCACATTTCCAACTTTACCAAACTATTCCAGCACCCAGTACACTGTAATACTATCTACCTTATTAAACAACAATGTCTATGTTTTTATAAGCCACCCACATACCTTTTCCTCTGGGAAATCATGTAGAAATGTGTGTATGTGTCAGTGTGTGTGTGTCTGTGTGTGTGTGTGTGTGTGTGTGTCTCTGTGTGTGTATATTCACCCGAACCACAGGACTTATTTCATCAAACATTTTGTATCCAATCTCGCCCTGAAGATGTGACTGCTTCTTCCAAGCCTGACTGCCGTGATTGTAATAACGGCAGCCAGCGACGCCTCATAGAATAAATCGCTGAAAGGAGACAGACGGTGGTAGTTGATGGAAAATATTCATTCTAGAGTTCAGTTACTAATGAAGTACTACAAGGATCAGTTTTGGATCCACTTATTTTTAGTCGATTTTTATATAAATGACATGAATGAGAGCACAGAAGGATGGTGGATTAATATGCGGATGACATTAAGTTCGTTAGAGTTGTGGACAGTTACTAAGGATGTATGGATTGCAGAGACAAGTAGATAAGCTGAAGAGCTATGACGAACGGTGGCGAATGCAGTTTTCCGCGGAAAAGTGTGAGGTGATTCAGTATGGAAGGAATCCAATGTAATGGACAAATAGTCAGATTCGTGCTTGTGCAGATGAGCACAGAGCTCTCGGTGTCGAGGTACATCGATGTTTGAATGTTGCCTCCCGGGTTGATAGGGTTATTGAGATGGCATATGGTGTGTTAGCTTTGATTGATAGGGGGACTCAGTTTCGGAAATAGGAGATCATGCTTCAAGCTGGACTAAACTCTGTTG
>NW_025211447.1:17334-23170 GCF_004010195.1 Chiloscyllium plagiosum
TCGTTAGAGTTGTGGACAGTTACTAAGGATGTATGGATTGCAGAGATAAGTAGATAAGCTGAAGAGCTATGACGAAAGGTGGCGAATGCAGTTTAACGCGGAAAAGTGTGAGGTGATTCGGTTTGGAAGGAATCCAATGTAATGGGCGAATAGTCAGATTCGTGCTTGTGTAGATGAGCACAGAGATCTCGGTGTCGAGGTACATCGATGTTTGAATGTTGCCTCCCAGGTTGATAGGGTTATTGAGATGGCATATGGTGTGTTAGCTTTGATTGGGGATTTAGTTTCGGAAATAGGAGATCATGCTTCAAGCCGGACTAAACTCTGTTGTAACCACATTCCGGGAAATGTGCACAGTTCTAGTCACCATATTACAGGAAGAATGTGCATGCTTTGGAACGGGTTCAGATGAAATTTACTGGGAAATCGCCAGTTATGGAGGGAGATATTAAAAGGAAAAGCTGTATAATCCCCGAATTCAAGACTCTGGCCAAGAGAGACAGTAGAGGATTTGTTTGAGTAAACTCTGGATGGGGTTGGGGGCTGTATCTACAACGAATCTGGGTCTGTAACATAACCCAAGTGGGGAGCAGAAGATGCAGAGAGGGGAGGCCTGGAAAGAGGGATTGGTGGGTGGGGGTCACTTTCTGACTCAGCCTGGAATTTCCAAGTACATTTCTGAAACTACACCTAACCACCGAAATGGCCTCAATCTGCCCCTCTATAGCAGGTTCGAAGGGTTGAATGGAACATCTGAACATAGGGCTGACAGACACGATTGGGCCTTTCGTCCCTTTGACACTACTCCACCATTAAATAAGGACATGGCTTATCTCATTGTGTTCCCAGCTGCTCTTTCCTCTCCATGCAAAATTATCCCTGATTCACTTGTCTATGGAAAAGCAGACGAATCCAGCATCGATACAATATAAAGATTCAGCCATTCCAAACTTCTGGGAAAGAGAATTTCCACTTGAATGAATTCGCACTTTGTGAATTTCTCCTCACTCTGGTTCTGACTGAGGTTGGAGGGTGTCAACAGTTTCCCTTTCTAGTCCCACTCCTCCATTACTCCAACAAACTTTAAATGTAACCAGGTTGGTGATATGGCCGATGATAAAGGTCTCAGACTGCGTCAGGTTCAGTGACAGGAACAGTGAGACAGTTTGTTTTTTTTAGTCCACAAGGAGCATGGTGGATCTGTGTTCAGCACTGCTGCCTCACATCACCAAGCAGCTGACCTTAATTACAACCCTCTATGTGGAGTTTAAACATTCACCCCGAGTCTGTGTGGGTTTCTTCCCAGTGCTCCAGTTTCCCCCCACAATTTAAAGATGTGCAACTTAGAGTGGATCAGCCATGCAGATTGCCCATAGTGCCCAGAGACGTGTCGGTTAGGTTGGTTAGTCATGGGAAAAGCTGGGTTACGTGGTGAGGGAAGGGCTGTCTGGGATGCTTTTCAGTGGGTTAGTGTAGACTCGATGGGCAGAAGGTCGTGCTTCAACATTGTCGAAGTTCCACGAAAATGACACAAGTTTGGACTATAAAAACTCCCAGTGTGCATTCCCCTGACCCACTATCCTCAAGGGTTTGTGTGTTTAAATCACATCACGTCCCCTCATTCCAAGAGCAACCTGGTAAAGTCTCCATAATATAAGCTCTTCATCGCAGTGAAGTGAAACTTCTCTGAACTGCTTCCAATGTAATTATATCCTTTCTAAGGTAAGGACACAAAAATAATTCTGACACACAGATATGACGTTAATTTTGTTTTTGACAATTTGTTAATTTTTTTGCAGATAATTGGAGGCAGAGATATTGAATTGTTTTGAGACACAGACCGCAAGGTTCATAAATAACGACAGAGTTATGTATTTTGGGGGAATGGGCAGGAATGTACAATATGGGGGTAATGCTGACAGTGGTTCAAAATAACACTGCTCCACAACATCCAGGAATATAAGGCAAAACGAAATGATGACACGGATAACATTTTAAAATGTTAACAGTGATAAAATACAGTTCCAAAGGATCATAGGGCTGCTCTGTCAATAGAGAGAGAGACCACTCGTGGTGGTTTACGCTTAGGGTTACCACACCTCGGATGCTGGGGTGAGGATGAGAGAGCGTCCCCTTCATGGTAACCTCTTGTCAGGGTGGGGAATTGAACCTGGGCTGTTGGCTTCCCTGTGCACCACAAACCAGACATCCAGCCAACTGTGTGGGAGACTGTGTAACTGCTACATTCAGAAAAAGTCACAGAAAGAGAGCAATAGAAATTTTCATAACAAGGAAAAAGGTACAATTCAGAGAACGGTCAAGATAATGGCTGAGGATAAAAATGTTCTTTGCTATAATTTGTATTTTATAATGAGAAACGTGTTTTGAAGCTGTCTTTAGCTGAATACAATAAGATGAGTCAAGTGAATTAACCAGAATTATTAACTGTAATTTGATATTGATAACCATAAAATATCTGTGTAAAATGTGCTTACCAATACATAGACGTATAAGGCTGGTGGAATATATTGTTAGGAGAGTCCGTCTCCCATGGGAAATGACCTCAAACAGGTGCGTGAAGAAAACCGGGGTAAAAGTGCTTGAGTGTCGTCTTGTCAGTGACATAAACCCAGGGGGCTGAATGTTTGAAAGTTCCTCTAACATGGAGCTCAGTGCACAATCAGATCATCCCCGATCTTATTAATACTAGAGCACGTTTAAAATCGTTGAAATGTCTCATGATGGATTTGAATGCTATTTGATTTTAAAACATACATCGCTACTCCTTCCCCTGACGTATTACATACTGGGGCAGTGACATTTTTCTGTAAATTGGAATTACTTGGAACGTTGTCTGGAACATTCCATAATTGTCATTCTCCAGGACATTCCATTGCCGTGTGGGGGTATTGCAAAGGTGAGGGGAGGGGGGTTGGGAAGAGAGACAGAGAGAGAGACAGAGAGAGAGAGAGAGGGAATGTGCTGCATGCAATAGAGAGAGTGGTGGAACATGAGCCTTGTTCGGGGATAGGTGCTTTAACAGATATACCGTAAGTGTGAGGGAGCAGAGAGAATACGGTGAACCTTATCCTGACAGAGCAGGGAATGTTATTGATGTTTTTTTCCTATATTGCTGGAAATTTCATCAGATTGCAGATATTGCACTGAGCTGGGTGGTAAACTCAGATTATGCTCGGTGGGTCTGATGCTGTGGCCTCCGCTGGGAAGAGATTGGCCCCTCTCTGTACTAGCCTATTCACCAGGACCTCCGTTCCCCTGTCGACAAACCGTGGTATAATTGCCCCTTATCTGCCATGCTCGTGGTAAACTGTGCAGGGCAGCTCCAAACTCAGAAAGCTCAACCGTGTGTCCATTGGCATTTTAAAGATGGCACCAGTGCCAGTGATCACGGAATATCGAGGGACATCCGGGCAATGGTGAGTACTTTCAGCCATGATGGCTGGGAGAATCAGGCTGGTATTGAATGAGAGGGACACCATCGGGTGGGGTGGGGTGGGTACTTAATGAGGTGAGCTCGAAAAGATAGCACCAGGAAACTAGCTCAACCTCGTACAGACAATCCCTCTATCACACTAATTGAAAATGGCACTGAGACACACTATTGTTAGATTCAGCCCAATGAGTCATACACTCTGCTGACCCTACTCACAATTACAAAGCTGCAGAACAAATGATTATTCGGAATTCTCCATCATCTGAACTGACACCAATAGCACATTCATCCATCATTCCTGATAATAATGGCTCATCTTATAGGATGCTCTCGAAATATCTTCATTTTAGCATTCTGAAAACTGTGATCTTCCATGAAGTTGTCTCTCAATCTTCCTTTCACTTTTTTCAAAAAATGTTTTTGTTTGTAGTTATTTTAACTGATTCCCCTGTCATCACTCTCTGGCAGTGATTTACACACCCACAGCACCCCTTGTCATTGCACAACGGAGATATGGAGCTGTAAATGGATGGGAGCTGCATATCCTGTCACTTCCAACTTGGGCTGCTAGTTTCTCCACGCTGGGCAATGATCTAACCCAGAGTTACTGAACAATGCACGGGGGTGGTGTACACAGCTCTGCATGGTGGGAGAGTAACAGATGAATTCACTATTATTCACAACACAGCTCCCACACTGAACATGATACCTTGTCTAAGTTTATAGAGAAAGACTCCACATATCACCCATGCTGGACAGACCGTTTCGTCCAGGTTTCTTAATCAATGCACTGGTGTGGTCTGTACTGCTCCCCATGTTGGACAGATAGCTGCACAGAATTCCCTCCTGGACAGATTGCTGAATTGTACTGAGCCTGGTCTGCACAGTGCTCCGTGCTGAGCAGATATCTCATCTGGTCTGATACGTATCTGGGCTGGAACTGTGGGGTGGATTGTGTATCTAATATAATTCCTGATTAGAGTTATCACTCATCCTGCTCGGCGCATTCCGCTGTCAAACCCCGTCCAATTAAAACATGAATATATGTCCTTCTTGTTATGGATCCGAACAGACTCCTCTCATAATATATGAAGAAGGTCGTCTCCACCCCAACGTTTTCTTATTTTAACGTAATTGTGAAGTGCTGTGTTTCAGGTGCAATTCGTTTGGTCAAAATATTTGACATTAAGCAAAACGCAATTTATTCCAACACTGTAGACAAAATACAACAAAAACAAGAGAAACTTGGAATAATTTAATTTATTGGAAAACTTAACAGATTAATAGGTTATTTAATTACTAAACAGTAACTGCTCCAATATGGTAACATCCTGGAAACGCACACTTGTCCAAAAATCAATTGAGGAAACATAATGTCTGACATGCAGTTCTCCAATCCAGGTGGAATGAACATCAAAATCCAATTCTGAGAGAAATCTAGAGTGTGTAGCAGCAGGGAGAGATTTACTGCCTTGCAGCCCTGCTGAGACCTCAGCAATAAATTGTGAAAGGTCAAACTAAGAATCCTGGTTCTTTGAGAGTTTGACCATCACTCTACAGGACCAAGCCACGACTGCAAGGACAACACGGAATGGACTGTATCTAACCGTCTATACAACTGAAGTGGGTCTCTCAAAAATGCCTAAACCCACCTAAGCCATGCAATGTTGGTAAGATAAATGTCAAAGTTAAATAGAAATAAATAAAGCCAAAGGATGCAGCAGGCCTAGTAATCAGACACAGCCTCAGGAGCCCAGCAATTCCTGCCTTGCCAAAACAGAGGCGAATCACTGAGCTAGTAAAGAGAAAGCATAATCTCTCTGCCTCACCTCTAACTTTACAATTCGTGATGTGCCATTAGCCCGATAGTCAGCGATGTCAACATCTCAGTAAGACCACGTATTATTGTCATTGGTCATGATTGTTGTGAAAAGGGTTAAATTGAGCTGTTTGTTCGGTGACTGTGATTGATGTCAGTCTTCATGGATCCTGAGTGTGCCCCCGAAGGCTTTCCTTTTCTATTAATAAGGGACTTTCTTCAACGTGTTATCTCATAGCATCAGCGGCAGTCTCATCCTCAAGACTATTTGATCAGCAGCTGCAGAGAAAGGGAGCGGAAGACAATCTTAGAACAACAGACTGGAATGTTCCAACAATGAATCAGAATCTGAGAACATTACACTGGATTGCTCCAACAATGGATCAGAATCTGCATGGTTTAGACTGGAATATTCCAACAATGGACAGGAGTTTATCTTTGGGACTATACTTGCTTTCTCGGGTTTGGCCATGGCTAGACTTGCGGATAAGAGCTGTACTGATGATTATTCAAGCGGGTTATTATCCCCTCCTCGCTATTATTGGTGTTCCTGGTAAGCCAAT
>NW_025211448.1:0-23171 GCF_004010195.1 Chiloscyllium plagiosum
CATATGCTTTCTAAACTACCCTATCCACTTGGGTGGCAACTTTAAGGGAACTATGTAGATTAGATTTTTAGATTACATTACGGTGTGGAAACAGGCCCTTCGGCCCAACAAGTCCACACCGACCCGCCGAAGTGCAACCCACCCATTCCCCTACATTTACCCCTTTACCTAACACTACGGGCAATTTAGCATGGCCAATTCACCTGACTTGCGCATCTTTGGACTGTGGGAGGAAACCGGAGCACCCGGAGGAAACCCACGCAGACACGGGGAGAATTTGCAAACCCCACACAGTCAGTCGCCTGAGGCGGAGAATTGAACCCGGGTCTCCGGCGCTGTGAGGCAGCAGTGCTAACCACTGTGCCACCGTGCCGCCCGTAAACTACCATGTACTTGTACTTCAATATCTCTGATCCTTCACACTGCCAAGAATCTTTAATCCTATATTCAGCATTCGAGCTCGATCTTCCAAAATGCATCACTTCGCATTTATCCAGGTTGAATTGCCTCTGCCATTTCTCATCCCAGCTCTGCATCCTGTCTATGTCGCACTGAAGCCTGCAGTAGCCATCCATAATATCGACGACACCTCCAATCTTTATGTCATCTGCAAATTTACTAACTCACTATTGAGAACAAAAAGTCGCCTTTTCCAAGCAAAATCTGGTGACGCTGATGAGATTATTCTTATTCTTAACTGGCAAAACATATATTAATGGGGACTAATGCTCAGTATGATACTCATTTTTACTTAATCTTGCCTCAATAACACACAGGATCCCAAAATAACATCTGCCGACCAGAATCTAAGTGTCGAAAAATTCCTACACTGATGTTAATGGATTCTTGCGGTACCAGCTCGCAACTTGCTTCTCCGAACATCTACGTTGGACACCCAGAACCACCATCTGAGGGTGTGCTCAATGAGCAATAGCCACGTTCACCCCCTGTCTATGGATACTGGCATCCAACATCTGACATATGCAAACCTTTCCACACAATCACAGCACAGCAACAACCTACTTACAATTCATGCTTGTTACATGGACAATTTGCACAAAAGAGCAATTGCCCAGCTCACCGTCGAGGTGAGGCTGCATCTTTGCTCCTACAGCTGCCGTGGGGCCATGTCACATGATGCATGATCAGATTTAATCAACTGGATCTGTTCATGGCCCAGGATCGGATCTGAGAGTTTCAAATTCTGTGCATAAATGTGTGAGAATGTATGTGTATGTGTGTATGTCTGAATGCATGGGTGTCTGTAAGTCTGAGAGTGTGCATATAAATAGACGTGTATTTCTTTTGCGTATGTGTGCGAATGCATGCATGTGTGTGTGTGTGAGTGTGTTTGCTTGCCTGTATAAGTTCATGCACACGCACATGTGTGTTTCTGAGAGTGTGAATGTATCTGGTTATAGTCCAACAGTTTTAATTGGAAGCACTAGCATTCAGAGTGCTGCCCTTCATCGGGTGGTTGTGGGAGCAGCGCTCCGAAAGCTAGTGCTTCCAATAAAACCTATTGGACTATAACCTGGTGTGTTTGACTTTTAACTTTGCACACGACAGTCCAACATGCGGCATCTCCAAATCAAGCGTGTATCTGTGACAACGCGAGTTGGTGTATCTGTGTATCTATGTGTATGTGCCAGAATGTTGTGTGAATATTTGTGAGAGGGCTTGTTTATTTGAGCGTGTGTGCATGTGTGTATGTTTGTGAGTGCGTGCGTGTGTATATACGACTCTATGACTCTGTGTATGTGTGAGACAGAGAGATAGACAGAGGTATTCAACAGAGGTGCAGAGAGGCAGAGACAGGGAGAAAGGCAGAGGGGAGCTGGGGGTGTGGGAGAGAGACAAAGAGAGACAGAGACAACCATACTCGCAGAGACAGAGGCATATTAGCAGACAGAACAGAGGGCATTCAGAAAGGGAATGGGAGAGAGAGCCCCACACCGATAAAGACAGAGGCATAGTCAAGAGGGATGGAGAAAGAGAGTGACGCACACACAGTGACAGTGGGACGATCAGATAGGGAGAGGGGCAGAGACAAACCTGGAGACAGTCAGAAAAAGAAAGGCAGGCCCAGAAGCAGAAAAGAGGAAACAGACTTCAAGTGGGGAAAACATAAGAGAGAGCATGATGTTTTTGAGAGAGATGGCAAGAACTGAAGCATGGGTGGAGACGAGGGACGACAGCGCTGAAATAGAGAGGCAACAAAGACAACAAAACAGAAAGGCAGCAAGACACATAAACAAGAGTGCACAAAGAATAAGGGAGGAGGGGTCAATCTAGAAGACGGAGAGAGAACGATAAATAAAAACGAGATGTAAATGGAGAAAACCGAACAATTCAAAGACGATGAAGTAACTGAAAAAAGCAGACTGAGCGACACCATGAGGGTGTGCAGGACAGAGAAACGGAAAAAAGACGACACCGCGAGAGAGTGGCAAAGAGAGAATGGAAGAGTTAATCATGTAAATCAGTGCCAGAATCCTACACAATCCACAAAATCCAGGGCACAATAAGCGTCCAGAAATTCATCTATTTTTGTTGCAGTGGTTTAACCTCTGTAGTCTCTTTTAGAGGGGATATCCACAGGATCACCATCCTCTGAGTGAAGACAGTTCTCATCTCTGTTTTGCATGGCCATGCCTTGTGAAATGCCAAAGAATAGCAAGGCTTCTGCCGTACGTTCGATCATCACAAATGATTATGAAATGCTGTTGATGTTTAAGGCTATGTCCTCAGTAAAATCCATGTATTCTCAGTATAATACGCCATTCTTCACAATCCTGGAGAATTTAATACTGTGTTAGCTGGACTTCTAATCTTGCGACGGTTACTCAAGTCGATCTAATCACTTGGTCATCCCAACAAACTCTTTCCTCTTTTTGTGTTTTGCTGATTGTCCGGTGACCATATGAAATTTAAATACGTAGACAATAGGCCACGAGTAAGTCATTCAGCGCATCAAGTCTGCGGGCACCATTCATCATTTTGGCGACGGATTATGAAACTCCGTCCCCTTTTCCCACTTTCTCCCATACACGCTGACCCCTGTAATCCAAAGAACAATATCTTACGCGTTCATGAAAACGTTCAATATTCGGACGTCAGCGACCTTCCGTGGCAGAAACGTTCACAGGCTCTCCATTCTCTGGGTTAAGAGTTTCTGCTCACCTCAGTTCGTAATAGCCCATCATGTATCTTCAGTGTATGCACTCCCAACTGATCTAGTCTCTTTTCATACATTTGTCCTGCCTTTCCAGGATTAGTGCGTGAAACCTTTTCTGCGCTCCATCCATTGTCAGAATATCCTTCCACAGATAAGGAGACGACAGCGCCACACACTCTTCCAGGTTTGGTCTCAACAAGACGCAGTGCAATTTCAGCAATCCATCCCTTGCCCTGTGACTCGAAGTCCCTCGCTATGAAGACCAAAACACCATTTGCTCATCTGCTGCACCTTCTTGTTTACTTTCAGCGAGAGGTGTAGAAGGACACCAGCTCTTGTTTTAATGTCTACTCCTTTTTGGTCAGCAACTGATTGTTTCTGGACCAGGTACAAACAGAGTCACATATTCAGAGTCATACTACACGGAAACAGACGCTTTTCTCCAACTCGTTCATACGAGTATCTTTCAGTTAAATAGTGCCACCTGCCGACGCCTGGCATATATCACTTCAAATTTTCCTATCGATGTACCTGTCCAAATGTGTTTAAATTTATAATTATGACCACCGCTACCACTTCATCTGGCAGCTCGTTCCATCCATGCATCATCCTTTGTATAAAGAAATTCCCTCTCAGGACTGATTTGAATCCTTTCTCTTTAACCTTCGACCAATGTGCTGTAGTTTTGGACTCCCTGCACTGGGTAGAAGATCTTGGCAATTCACTTTATCCCTGTCATTCATGGCTTTGCAAATTCTATAACGTCGCCACTCCTCTGGTATTCTCTGCAAGAAAAGACTCAACTTATCCAACGTCACCGTATAACTCAATCCCACCAGTACCAAGAATATCGTTGTGAATTTAATCTACAATCTTTCTCGGAAAACAACTTTCTTCCGAAAGCAAAAGGAACAGAACTGTGAAGCAGTATTCTAAAGGTGGCCTCCCCAATGTCCAACATAACATCAAGGTGATGTCCCAAATCTTATAGTCAATACTCTGACAAATGAAGTCAAGAATGCAAAATGCCTTCTTCGCTAACATATCACCCTCTGACTCCACATTGAGAATAGGCAATAGACAATAAGTGCAGGAGTAGGCCATTCTGCCCTTCGAGTCTGCACCACCATTCATTATGATCATGGTGGATCATCCTTAACCAGTATCCTGTTCCTGCCTTATCTCCATAACCCCTGATTCCACTATCCTTGAGAGCGCTATCCAACTCTTTTTTAAATGAATTCAGAGACTGGGCCTCCACTGCCTTCTGGGACAGAGCATTCACCACAACAACCACTCTCTGCGTGAAGATGTTTCTTCTGATCTCTGTCCTAAATGGTATACCCCGTATTTTTAAGCTGTGTCCTCTGTTTCGGCGCGCACTCATCAGCGGAAACATGTTTCCTGCCTCCAGAGTGTCCAATCCTTTAATAATCTTATACATCTCAATCAGATCCCCTCTCAGTCTTCTGAATTTAAGGGTATACAAGCCCAGTCGTTCCAATCTTTAAAATAAGATAGTCCTGCCATTCCAGGAATTGACCTCGTGAACTTACGCAACACTCCCTCAATAGCCAGAATGTCTTTCCTCAAATTTGGAGACCAGAACTGCACACAATATTCCAGGTGCGGTCTCACCAGGGCCCTGTATAGCGGAAGAAGAACTTCTTTGCTTCTATACTCAATCCCTCCTGTCATGAAGGCCAGCATGCTATTGGCTTTCTTCACGACCTGCTGTACCTGCATGATTGCCTTCATTGAATGGTGTTCAAGAACACCCAGATCTCGTTGTACTGCCCCTTTATCTAACTTGACTCCATTTAGGTAGTAATCTGCCTTCCTGTTCTTGCCACCAAAGTGGATAACCATACATTTATCCACATTAAACTGCATCTTTAATGCATCTGTCCACTCACCTGACCTGCCCAGATCACCCTGTAATCTCCTAACATTCTCCTCACATTTCATCCTGCCACCCAGCGTTTTATCATCAGCAAATTTGCTGATGTTACTATTATTACCATCTTCTATATCATTAATATATATTGTAAAAAGCTGCGGTCCCAGCACTGATCCCTGTGGTACCCCACTCTACACCGCCTGCCATTCTGAAAGGGAGCCGTTTATCACTACTCTGTTTCCTGTCAACCAACCAATTTTCAATCCAAGTCAGTACTTTGCCCCCAATAACATGCGCCCTAACTTTGCTCACTAACCTCCTAAGTGGGACTTTATCAATGGCTTTCTGAAAGTCCAGGTACACCACATCCACTGGATCTCCCTTGTTCATCTTCAGAGTTACATCCTCAAAAAATTCCAAAAGATTAGTCAGGCATGACTTCCCCTTCATAAATGCATGTTGACTCTGAACTATCCTGTTACTGCTATCGAGATGTGTCGTAATTTCATCCTTTATAATTGACTCCAGCATCTTTTCCACCACTGAAGTCAGACGAACTGAACTGTGCATCTGCACCCCAAATTCCCTCTATTCAACAACTCTACCCAGAGTCGTGCTATCTTGGAACCAATGGGATATGTCCTGGATTATTAATGAGGGTGAGATCCGCAACACATGCTACTCCAAAACGGAGTTGTGCTGATTGCAACTTAAGACACATTTCCAATTGCTTGACAATCACCTCTGCTCTTCGCAGTTATTCATCTCTATCGGCTAAAGCTTCTGCTCCTGCAGTTGCACTGAGTGATCTGAGAAGACAATGAATTCAGCACACGCATCCAGCTTCAATTTAACATGATGTTGCCAGAACGTGAAGAGGCTCTCGGAAAACAGGGGCTCACACCCATTCTCAGATCGTCAGACAGAGAGAGATTGAAATTGCACCAACAGGTAAAGCAAAATGGATACGATATACATAAGATTTAGGAAGAGATAGTAAAATATTCGGAGACTTGAAGACTAAGGCAAGGACAAATTTACAAAAAGAAACGAGAGGAACAGAGAAAATGGAAGGATGTACACGCAGACAGTGAGAATGTGAGACTGATTTATACAGAGAGAATGACAGTGGAAGGCACAGACGAAAGAAACACAGGGCAATTGAAAGAGAGAAACAGAGGAAGGCGATAACAAGGGCCATGGCCATGGAGAGGTTTGGGATTGAGTTGGGGTGCATCATGATGCAAAGTTTTACAGGTAATTCCATGTTGTTGTCTGTTGAGGTTTTCACCTGAGGAAGGTGGGAGGAACCTTCAGGTTCCGGATATGAGGTCATATCAACTCGAGCATGAAGGAGGCATCTATTGGACGGTGCAGGGATTCGTTTCCATGCAGCATGATATATTGATACCTTTGACTGCATCACGGGCCGGGGACAAAACACTCAGAACAGAAGGAACTCTGCAGAGATTAGTATAGCGGGACCATTCAGACGATACTAACCAATAAAGAGATCTCATGTAGAATACACCGAACAATACAGAGACATCACTCAGAACGCATCGACCACGAGAGAGACATCGTATAGGAAGGACTGACCATCAGAGACATAATTCAGAAGTCACTGACATATAGGGAAGTTTTGCTTAGGCTGTGATAACAGTACTG
Organism: Chiloscyllium plagiosum; assembly: GCF_004010195.1. NCBI lineage: Eukaryota > Metazoa > Chordata > Chondrichthyes > Orectolobiformes > Hemiscylliidae > Chiloscyllium > Chiloscyllium plagiosum. The sequence continues at coordinate 6,747 of NW_025211448.1, forward strand.
ACTATCTATCTGCCTGGTCCTGTGCGATTCACTGAGCTCTGAAAACTAGCAGGATCCTGAGCCAACTCAGCGATCTCCGTGCAGAATTAAATGCATCCAGCATAGTAGTGCAGGACAACTTTGGGAGAGACACACAGGAACTAGCTTGGAGCTCCCTGCTCGATGCTCTAACAGGATCTCCTGTCAGTACAGACTAATTCTCTATATGCACCCAAGGACCTTGCTCAGAACACTCTCAACCTTGGTGTTTGTGCTGGAAAAGTTGAGGACCAGTGATTTCTGACACCTTTTGGTACACATAATGGTTTACTCCATGGAGTTGATGTTGATGACAGGCGGAATTTGAATGAAAACCTTCTGCTGCATCACTAGATCCGATTCCTTTCCATCTACCACCGCTGTTGGACCGGGTACGAGAAGATGAAGCTGGAACCCAAATGACATGGAAGACAAGTATGGTTTATACCATTGTAAAGTATATGGTAAAGAATACCACAAGATTGTGGGAACAGGGTGGGAACGAGGAATGAAGATGCAGAAAAAATTTACAACAGAGACAATTCAGATCATCATGACTATCCTTCCAAGCAATACAATTATGGTAAGTTGAACAGTTCTTCTACTTAATTCCTTTACCCTGCATATTACCCATCATTAATAATCGATCAATCTTGATCATGGAGACACTCACAGCCTGACTTTAAACTTTAAACATTCTGTCAGACACACTGATTAAGAAGAATTTTTGTCCATCATTCCAAAATGGTAATGCATGATTCTAGATTCCATCATCAATAAAAACATCTTACCACTTTATAGCTGTCATAATTTTTCCCATCAGTGGTGAGTATTGTAGAATGCCATAGAATCCTTACAATGTCGAAATGGACCATTTAGCTCAACAAGTCCGCAGTGGCCCTCCAAAAAGCATCCAAACCAAAATCATCACCCGCCCTGTCATCCAATAAAGAGTATCCGGTCAAAACCTTCTCCCTATCCGAACATTGTGCATTCTCCCACAGCTGGCACAACTAACCCAAACTGCCTCGGAAGTGGAAATTAGCAAGGTCTATCGAGCTAACTTTCACATCTTTGGATTGTGGGAGGAAGAGTGTGGTGCTGGAAATTCACAGCAGTTCAGATAGCATCCTAGGAGCAGAAGAATAAACTTTTCTGGCATAAGCCCTACATTCCGAATGAGGCTTGTGGGCCGGTGGGCGGGACTGAGATATACATGGGAGAAGGTGGGGCTGGGGGAAGGGAGCTGAGAATATATTAGGTAAATGAAGGCGGGGAGAACTTGGTCGATTGGAGAGGAGAGTGGAGTGGATAGAGAGGAATAATGAAAGATAAGTCAAGAGGGCGATGCCGAGTTGGAGGACTGGGATAAGGTGGGGTGAATGGAAATGATGAAACTGGTGAAATCCGCGTTAATCCCATGTGGCTGCAGGTTCCCAATGCGGTAAATGGGCCGTTTTCATCCAGAAATCGGGTGATTCGTTTTGGCGATGTAGGAGGTCTTCCTCCACGCCTCAAATTCTGCCTTGCGAAATTGGAAACACAGGGGATTAATGTGGATTTGACAGTTTACTCATTTCGCCTCGCCCCACCTTATCTCAGAGCCATGCCCCCAACTGTTTTCTTGTCTTGTCCATCCACCCTGCACCCTCCTGTTCGACCTTTCACCTTCTCCCTCAACTTCATCCGTATATTGCTTACGAAGTCACCTTCTCTCCAGCCCCACCCGACTTCTGTTTATCTCTCAGCCTCCCATCCACAAACCTTTGCCCGAAACATCGATTCTCCTACTCCACGGATGCTGCCTGACCTGCTCTGCTTTTCCAGCATCATAATCTCGACTCTGATCTCTCGATTCTGCAGTCCTCAATTTCACCTTGTGGGTGGAAGCCGGAGCACCCAATGGAAGCACACGTAGACACAGGGAGAAAGTGAAAACTCCACACAGACTGTCACCTGAGGCTGGAATCGAAGCCCGTTCCCTTGTGCAAAGAAGCACATACTACGTGAGAGTGTCAATGTTGGAACGTCAGTACAGAAGGAATGATGTACTGTAGGAGGGTCAATAATAATGTGACGTCAGATGTTAGAGAATCAGTACGAAGGAAGTGAAGAATTGCTGCAGAGTCCGGACTGAGGCAGTGCTGCATTGACACAGGGCCAGTATTGAGGGAGTATTGCACTTTTGGAGTGCCTACGCAGAGGACCACTGAACTGTCAGAGTGGCAGTACTGCGGGATCGCTGTACTGGCAGATGGTTAGTTCTGAGTGGTCAGTGCATTGTCGGTGTATCAACACTAAAGGAACTGCTAGATCATGACAATAAAAGGGAGGTCCCTGATGCATCCCGATTGACAATCACAGTTTCAACATCTGCATTTTCCAGAAGTTCTGTACTATATGGAGGTCTGTCAATCTGATGAGAAGGCTTGGTATGGACTTTTCTTCATGGGACGAGTGTAAGAATCTGTTTCTGGAATGGATGTATTTATCGGATGAGTTTCATTTGTTTCAGAATTTACATGATGCGATGTGTTGCTATTTAGTTTTAGTGGTGGCCTGAATTTGACTTCGATTAAATGCAGAAAATGAATCTGTTTACGTTTTTGAAGTTGTGAGCGGTGCTGAATTAGTTTGCTGTTAAAACATATCATTACAAGCTGTACAGAGAGTGGCATGGCCATATTATCACTAGTTTGCTTCTTCTTGTAAGCTAGAGATTGGTGTTCTGAGGGTGAGGGTTTAAATCCACCACTGCAGATGCTTAAATTCAAATTGCTACCTTATTTGGATTTAAAATTCTCATCCATTTCTCCATTGTTGGTAACCCATCATGTGCACTGGGTCCTCTTCCATCAGAAAGGGCAGTGTGTTTTCTTCAAGTGTTCCTTCATCTAATTCCACATCCTGGGAAATTGGGGATGGAGAATAAATGCTGACCTCGGCAGCAATGCACATATTAATTGGATGATAAGAATCACATTTTAATCAATAAGTGAAATGCTCTAATTTGAAGAAGGCAGCTCCTACCTGAGAGCACAGCTGGACAGGTCTGAGATATGCTTTCATACTTCGAATAAACTGTCTTGATGCAACATCGGTTGAAATAACGAGTTATTGTAATAAATTTGTTGACTTACATGAATTTGAAAAAAAAGCACAAAGCTGAGAAATGTTGTGACCTCGATCTCCACAAGGAGCTTCCACGCAGTATAAAGCAACGTCTCTGGGAATATATCAGCTCAGTGTTTCAAACGAGGAGCTTGCCAGCGCCTGCAGGGACAGATCGCCGCACACGGGAAAATGCATTTACGAATTCAAAAGCGGAGAAGGTATTCTACACCACACTTGCTTTTATTGGCGTTCTTGTTATGGCATTATGACATTGAAGTTGTTTTAATCTGCTGATGATATGCTCTCTGTTTTTAGCTTTTCAACAACAATGTCTCCAGCACACTGGGTGGTTAGCCTATCCAAGCACGAGAAGAGTGACATCAATTCATTCAACAGCATTCTCGGTACAATTCACCACTTACAGGGACACCCAACTGCAGCATTTTCTGACCTTAGTTTTCTGTCATCGATTCTGTTTTCATACGGATTGAAAGTACGAGGACAGATCACGCAAGTTAGCTCTGAAGAAGGGTCACTTGAAGCGAAGCATTGCCTCTGCTTTGTCTCCCACGGATGCTGCCAGGAAATCTTTTATTTGATTTTCAAATTAGGCCTGTTTTCTCAAGACTCGTGTTCTGAACGATGTACTACAAATATTAAAAGGAGAAGACAGGAAAGCATGAACTATTTCCATTGTTTTCGGATTCTAGAATGAGGGAGCTTAGTTTTAGAATGAGGTGCAGAGGTGTAAAGAGGAACTTCTGAACAGAAAGGACGGACAGGTTTGGAACTTTATTTCCTACATTAGATGCCGGGTCAGTTATGAATTTTAAAGTCGATAGTACATTTTTTATTCAACAATAGGAATTGAGGAAAACGCCCTTTTTCATTTATATTACTTCATCTAACCACCATCCTTCTGGAAATGCTCTTCTCCCCAGAATCTCTGATCAGTGGATGAAAATCTTGACGGAGTGTCCTCCTGCGACATTTACGTTGAGATGTACGTCATGTGCAGATGTGTAGATTTACAACGCAAATATCATAGCAGTCCAAACACTCTCACGTTGTTACGAAGGAAGTCCTGCATTATCTGTTATGCTCCCCTCGTGTAACACATGGAGCAGTCCTGTTTAAGATCCTGTAACAATTTTGATGACCTGTTTACGAATCCTATGGAGGTTCTGATCAGGATTTCATCCAATGAGAAGAGCAGAGGATTTCTTGAGAGAGAGTTTGTTCTATTGATAGTTCAATCACGAGTCCGATGATTGAGTTTTCTAACAGACTCTGTAACTGACAGAGTTGGAGCTGAAAACTGTCAGAATCAACTACACTCATTCGAATGCACGTTTGAGAGTGGGCAAAGAGTTGAGCCAGAAGAAACGTACAGCAGGTCAGGCAGCATCAGAGGAGGTGGGAGTCGACGTTTCAGTTTGAAATATTTCATCAGGCCTCGAGAGGGGGAAGGGGTCTCAGAAATAAATGCGCAGGGTATGGCTTTTGGAAATATATAGATTAGATTAGATTACTTACAGTGTGGAAACAGGCCCTTCAGCCCAACAAGTCCACACCGACCCGCCGAAGCGTAACCCACCCATACATTTACCCCTTACCTAACACTAGGGGTAAATTAGCATGGCCAATTCACCTGACCTGCACATCGTTGGACTGTGGGAGGAAACCAGAGCACCCGGAGGAAACCCACGCAGACACGGGGAGAACGTGCAAACTCCACACAGTCAGTCGCCTGAGGCGGGAATTGAACCCGGGTCTCTGACGCTGCGAGGCAGCAGTGCTAACCACTGTACCACCGTGCCGCCCACTGTGGGATAGCAACAGGTGGAAGCAAGCGGAGTTGTCTGTGATTGATCAGTGGGAAGACTGGAAAGTATAGGTGGCAAGGAAGATGGACAGGTCGAGTCAGATCAAGGCAGTGAGATGGAGAAGGAGGGCTGTGCCTGGGATGAGGTAGATTTATGGGAGATTTAGAAGCTGGTGAATTCTACGTTAAGGCAATAAAATCTTACTGTTGTTCTGTAGAATAGGCGGGGGTAATTATGATCAGTAATTCATTGCTTCTGTTCCCATTTGATAGCAATTGCAAATCATGCCCAGGGAAAGTGCGGTGTGTCACCTTGCACGACTCGCTACCTGCTGGTTATGGCAGCTACCCACGTGATGGTCATTATCGTGACTGTTGTTGCACAAACACATTTATTAAAATAGCAACGTTGACTCGTTTCAGAGCAAAAGATTAGTTACACAGCAAAATAGCTGGTCACAGGAATTCTTTGCTTTTTGAATAAATACGACTAAATAGTATAAATGGTGGCACTCCTTTTAACATTACCAGTCTAATTCCAACGGCTGCTACTTTAATGCAGTCCAAAACACTAACTTCTTGTCATGCGTTGAAAAGTCAAAATTGATTGATATATTGTGATGTGTAATGAAGTACACAGAAAAGTTTCTTTTAACGAATAGTCCAGGCAGCTTATGGTAAGTTAGGATGTGGAGATCAAAAGACTTAAACCGAGACATATAGGTTAAACTGAAAAGAGCATGCCCTCGGTGACACCAACATTAGTAATATCAATGTTATTTGAGGCAAGAGTGCAATTTACACAACACAGCTCCTTTGTCTTAACAGTGATACCATTCCTCTCTCTTTGACTCAGCAGTGATAGGTCAGAAGCTAAATTGGAAAGGGGACAGTGCACAGGACTTTATCGTATTCGCTCAGCCAACAGTCAGGAAATCAAATGTCCCCAGCTTTTAACAGGGCTTGGCGGAGGATAAAGTGGAAAAGGTAACATATTATTGTAAGTTTGCTGTAAAAATTAAAATTGTCTTGGGATGTATTCATTTTACTGAAAGCAGTTCCAAACATATACAATGTTATTTTCTTAAGTGTTGAAGTCATAAATACGACAACCTAAGTTACTCCCCGCCTCCCTACATTGAACAACATTCCACTCTGTTTGCCCCATGTGAAGAAGATATTTATATCCTTTTATAATTTCACGGCTGTACCGATTTAATTGCTACCTATATAGCACTAACCTATTCATTAAGAAAAGGTAGAAATGCAGATGCTGGATAGTCAGAGTTAAAGACTGTGGCATTGGAAAAGCACAGCATGTCAGGCAACATCTGAGGAGCAGGCGAATCGAAGTTTCGAGTGTAAGCCCGTGAAAAAGAATGCAGAAGGGCAAATGATCTGAGAGATAAATGGGGAAGTGGGGTGGGGCTTATGGATAAGATAGATCGGAAGTCGATAGCTGGATGCAGGGAAGGACAATTGTGAAAGGTTGGTGGGGAGGGTGGAGTGGTCAAGTGGGAAGGAAGATGGGCAGGTAGGACAGAACAAGAGAACTGTGTCAATTTAGAGTGTTAGATCTGGGATCAGGTAGTGGGAGGGGACATGATGCAGTTGGTGAATTCAAATTTGATTACATGTCGTAGAAGCGTTCCGAGGTGGTAGATAAGGCTGTAGAGCCATAGAGTCATAGAGATGTACAGCATGGAAACATACCCTTCGGTCCAAACCTTCCATGCCAACCAGATATCCCAACCCAATCTAGTCCCACCTGCCAGCACCCGCCTCATATACCTCCAAACCCTTCCTACTAATAAACCCATCCACCTGCCTCTTAAAGATTGTATTATACCAGCCTCCACCACTTCCTCTGGCAGCTCATTCCATACAAGTACCACCCTCTCTGTGAAGACGTTGCCCCGTAGGTCTGTTTTATATCTTTCTCCTCTCACCTTAATCCTATGCCCTCTAGTTCTGGACTCCTCGACTCAAGGGAAAAGACTTTGCCTATTTACCCTACCCATGCCTATTTACCCTATCATGATTTTGCAAACCTCTATAAGACCACCCTCCGCCTCTGACGCTCCAGGGAAAAGACCACCAGCCTGTTCAGCCTCTCCCTATTGCTCAAATCCTCCATCCCTGGCAACATCCTTGTAAATCTTTTCTGAACCCTTTCACGTTTCGCTACATCTTTCCTCTAGTTCATCCTCTCGTTGTAGGGTGGATATGACACGGCAGTGCAAGATACTCAGGATCTGCATTTCCTTGGGGGAATGGAAGGGGGGGGGCGGTTCCAGTGGTTGGCACAAGGTGGTAAGGTTGGTCGATGCTTGCGGCCAGAGATGTTCTGTGAACAACTCTGCATGTTTGCATCGCGTGGACAAGGTATGAAGGAGAACTTTCTTGAAGACATGGGAGGGCAAATTACAGTCCTAGAAACAGGTGGACATCTGGGATGTCCTGTAGTGAAATTACCCCTGCTGGGATCAGATGCCGTGGAGTTGTAGGAATTGAGAGTAATGGATCACGACTACAACCCACCTCCGAATACCCCTTCTCCCGCCTCCCAAATACTTCATCCTACTCGGCACCCTGTGCCGACCTCTTATTCTCCCTCGATCTCATTATCTCAAACAGCCACCGGCGCCTCAAACGATCATTCCTTCTGAGCAACTGCAACCTCTCACCCTCACAGCGTTCAGCCCTCCACTGGCCCTGCTGCCACTCCAACCTCACCATCAATTCAGCTCACCAGGGTCGAATGTGATAGTATAACACAACGACTTATAACTCACCAAATCCAGCGCAGGTTTACATGAGAACATCCTTGACATAAAGCAGAACACCAAACAGCCCGTTTAAACAATTTACTGACCATTTCAATTAGTTCTATTTCAAGCTCATCCTGACCCTAAATCCATGCGGACAAATGCGTATTTTGTCGGTAAGACAAAATACTCTGGGCATAAAAATACTTTTGCCAATCCAATCTTTCCACGTTCAAAGCTCACTAGCATTTATCCTAAACCTCAAATTCAAGCTTGATGACTCGAACGAATTATTCGATTCCATATGAATGGATGGGTTTTCTTTCTTGTTTCAATTTTCTCTGTTCCCGAACAGGGCAAGTGTACCATAGTCGATATCACACTTTCCTCTTCCGTACCACGAGAATTTACATTTCCATTACCACTAATCCCAGGTTCAAGTCTTTTTCACGATTCACAACTTTATATTCCTATTTCAATATCATGCAGGCAATCAGAATTCTCTTCGTCCGGTTCTGTTGCTTAAGGAGTCCATTGTCTGTTCGTGAATATTCAGTAGACCGCAGATATGAACCGTCATGAACACAAAACCGCGTCGGACCCGTCGCGCTCGCAGTCCCACATGTTCTGGTAATAGTTTGACCCTGACTGGATCTCCTTGTTTACGCATATCAATCGAATGTTTCTGTGCTCCCTTTCCCAGAATCTGGCTTTCTGTCTGTCTGTACATTCCCCTTTCAGCTCCTGCAGCTATTTTTCCAGTTTTTCTAACGCATTGTTCAACTTTATTCATGCAATTGCATATCTCCAGCCCTGCGACTACCACACCCACTTGCAGCTGCATTGTCTATCCAGTCATTAATTCAAAGCGGATCAGCCTGGTTCACTTTGTTGGGTTTAACCTCAGTTACACAAGGATGGTGGGGTGTATTCTTACCTATTCCTGTCCACTTTCGGTCAGGACGTTAGTCAGACTAGCTTTCAGTGTCCGATGCATTCATTCTGCCGTACATGAAGTTTTGGGGATTTTATGAGGGATGGAATCACAGTTCTGTAAATAGCAGGGAACATAGCTGGTCAATTACTTTCGTTGGAAAATGTGTATCTTGATTAGAATATACCGGGAAATGCTTTCAACAACAGTTTATACCCATCTTTTAAGGACCAGCCGGATTTCTTTTCCTGTGACTGGTTTTCTGGTCGTTTAAAGTCGATGTGCAATTGTTCCGATGGGGCCCTGGGTTTTGGCAGGTGGTTCCATTTTACCTTGACTGTTTTCACTGTCTCGAATTGTGCGCAGAGGATACATCATTAAACAAACTTTGCCATTTCGCTTCCTATTCCATACCACCCTCAGCAACACTTCATCTGATATTACATGTTTTCTCACCCGATATGGGCCAGACCATGGTATGTTTTAGTAATGTTTGTCTTGTATAGTGTGGTTCCAATACTTGATTCTGCAACTTCCATATCCTGTTTTCCCCTCTCATTGCCCCATTTCCAATTGTTCTTGAGGATGAGAAAAGCGTTATACTGAAATACCGTCGCCTCTGGACAGAGAATCCAGAACCATGGGACACAAGCTCTCCTAACAAAAGCAGGGAAGAGAGGGAATTCCTTTCCTTGCAAGCTCATTGATCTCTGAGTATTTTCTTCTCCAGAGAGAATTGGAAAATGGGTGATTGAAGGTATTCTCGGAAGAACTTTTCAATTCTTGGTAGACCAAGGAAGTGAGGTTAAGGCTACAATGAGGTCTGACATGTTCCCATGGGCTGATGTTGAAGAAGGAGGGGTCCATTGGCAAAAAACTGATTCTCTATTCCCTAAATCGTATGAATCTCGATACTCCACCTGCTTGTTTATTTACTGAAAACATTGAAACTTAACTTGGTCAATTGCAGATCTGTTGTAAAAGTGCAGGAATTACTTTAAAGTCAACAGTTGTTTGTCAAGTGTCCACAACACTTTTCTTTTCAAAAAAAGGTAAAAATATCTGACCTGTATTGGTCTGAACACTGCCGTCAAGGGAGATGTATTTAACGCAGGACCATAAGAGGGCAGGCGTCTGGTCTGGAGGAAATGTGTGTGAGTTCTTTCCAAGCTTAGTCTCCTGTAGCAAGAAGAGAGCATTTATTTTCTCAATGAAGAGATGGTTGTTTGAAAGAACCTTGAGTGGCAAAGAATGTGGAACATCTTGTCAAGACGATGATGGAGACTTATCTAATGTTGTGGAGGTAAGGATGAGACAGGTCTTTAGAGGGCTGCAAAGTAGACAAGTGGAACAGGACGGGTACAAAGGGCATTACAAAGCTTCAGTGAATAGGATTAAGAACGTTCCAGACTTATGTGACGAAAAAGGGGATGGCCAGAGTGAGCGTATGGCTGATCATGGTTAGTGGAGGCAACGTGTGCCTGGAGTTGGTGGAAGTATGGAGGACCTGAATGAATACTTTACTGAAGTACTCACTATCGAGAGGGATGCTGACGTTCTGTTAATAGCATGAAACAGACTGATGTGCTAGAGCGAGAGACGCTGGTGTTGGACTGGCATGTACAAAGCTAAAAAATCACGCAACATCAGTTTATAGTCGAACAGGTGTGTTTGGAAGTACTAACGTTCGGAGTGCTGCTCCTTGATCTGGTGATTGTGGGGAATAAGATTGGTGACACGGAATTTATAGCAAAAGTTTACAGTGTGATGTAACTGAAATTATACATTGAAAAAAACCCGGATTGTTTGTTAAGCCTCTCATCTTTTAGAATGTTCCAGTTGGTTTCAGTTTTTTCGCATGTAAATCACAAAATCTTTTTAAAATTTACATTCTCAAGTGCACTTTACCAATTGGTTTCACGTCAACCCAGATAAGGTATTGAAGGTGTTAACTCCCTGTGAGGCTGCGTGTGCCACAATGACCAGACTGATGGTAACGTAAAAAAACGGATTTACAGAATCTTACACGGATTTATGCAGTTTTTGAACAAAGTAAAATGTAATTCTGCAAGTACAAATTAATCTCACAAGATCATATGTGTACATATCAGTGTGGTTGGGGTTTGGGCGTTTATGACTGTCTGTGAGAGGTGTGTGTGTGAGCGTAAATAAGTTTAAGTCAGTAAGAGTGTGTGTCAGAATTTACGTATGAGAGTATGTGGGAGTGTATGAGAGAGGAGTGACCAAAATGACAGTCAACTTGGACCCCACCGGCGGGCCGCTGTCTTGAGCTTGGCAGGTATGCTCAAACCATCAGGAAATATATAAATGCCAGATTCATCAGCTGTACCCAGAAGGTAGATCAGAACATCACCCGATCACAATGCAACGTCATCCATGCTCTCGAAACCAAACCCATCATTGTCATCAAAACAGTAGATAAAGCACGAACCATGGTCATTCAGAATAGAACAGATTACTGCAAGGAAATGTGCCGTCAACTGAACAAACAGGAATAATACAGAAACTACCAGCCGAAGCGAATCAACAGCACATCCGTGAACGAAACACACCAATCAGGACTTTGCATTCAGTTCTTTAGAGTTCCCAACGCGCGCTCAAGGATGTCCTCATAAGAACGGGGTACGATGCTCAACTCATCGATAACCAGTTCCGACATGCCTCAGCGAGAAACCTTAATAACCTCCTTGGGGTGAGCTGCAAACGACAGGGTACCTTTCATGGAGGACTGGAGGACTGGAGAATTATGAAGGTGGTGCTATGCCATTATTCAAATTACCTCTGCGGTCGGGCTGGAATCTATAACTCTGTGTTTTCTCTCCTGCATCATTGCACTCTTTCACTTCATCCCGATCACCTCAGTCATTAAATTACTCACGAAATCCCATTTTTGTCAAATGTGACTTCTCAGTTCCCAGTTCACGATTTCGACTCAGTTAAGAAACTGACTCCCACTTCCACCAGTCATGAGGTCGTACCCGCTCAGTCACGACATCCTGCTGTCTGATTTACTGAATTCCATTCACCTGAATCACGGTCTTCTAACATTGTCGGTCAACACATCAAATTCTCCTCCAAAACTCAATCTCACTTCCTTAAGTCACTCACTTCATCACTCCTCCCATGCCAGTCACAACATCCCACCATCTTCAGACACTGTGTTATATTCCCATCAGTAACAAAGTCCCAGTCCAATCATGCACAGTATTCTGTTACCGTCAGGAAAAGCATTACCTTCCATTCGGGGACTATATTCTATTCCTTTCATTGACAACATCCCACTCCCGTCACGCGCTTTATTCTACTCCAGTCTTTAACAACATCACACTGGGCTGGAGCATTTTACCGCGCGACCATCACACACTCTTTCACACTTGGATGAGTTACACATCCTTCTCCTGTCAGTCTGCCAATTCATTTTTCCTCACTTCAGCATCCGCCAAGTTCTACTCTATCTCAGATCTTCATCTGAACTGCTCAGAATTACACTTGGACTCTAGATTTTTGGGACTTTTTGTATATCAGGTTGAAGTCCAGGTTGCAGTTTGTGCCCTGCGCTGGTAGGTTTGTTACCAGCTGGTTCTTTACCACACGGCTTAACATAATCAGTGTGCCCCTGTTGAAGCACTGTCTTCTGTCCTGCTTTTTCTTTACGTGTCTTGGTCTGTTAAAGTGGGTGATATCATTTCCGGTACTTTCCGAAGAGGTTGGTAAATAGGATTATTACAGATGTGCTTATTGATGGAGTTTCGGTTTGAATGCCAGGGATCGCAGAATTCACGTGCATGTTTACATTTGGCTGTCCGAGGATGGATGTGATATTGATGTCGTGTATTTCTTTATCCGTGTGTTAAGATATTAGTTATAGATTATCATGTCTTTTAATGACTAGTAGGTGTTTGTGTATCCAGGAGACTAGATTTCTTCCTGGCTGAAGGGTGTAGTGTTTGATGTAGCCCTTGCAGAGCATTTTGTAAATGACATTCGAATTAGGGTTTGGTCGTAAAGTGTCCTTTAGGTTCATCAGTAGCAGTTTCATTCCATTGGTAGATTTGTGGGCTACCAACACTGAATCGGACAAATAAGCAGGAAAATAGCCATCAGGATAAACGAACACCAACTAGGTATCAACATTCATGACCAGCTATCACAACGATCCTTACACACAGATGAAGAAGGACACCACTTTGATTGTGACAGCACATCTATTTTCGGACAGATGAAGCAAAGACAGGCACGGGAATTCCTAAAGGCCTGGCATTCAAATAGGAACTCCACCAATAAACACATCGATTTCGACCCTATTTACCGACCTCTGAGAAAAAAGAAACAATAGTTATGTCACCCACCTAACAGACCAAGAAAATAAACAGAAATTGGGACAGAACACCATTAGTTGAACGGAGGCTCACATTTGACGAAACGTCTGAGAAAAAAATAATAAAACACAGAACATCGATCAATGGAGTGCAGAACAGGCCATTCGGCCCTAGATGTTGCGCCAAACTATGAACTAGTCTAAGCCCATCCCGACACTACCCCATCATCATCCATGTGCTTATAGTTATGTTTGAATCTCAGTACTGTTGGTGAGTTAACTACATTGGCAGGCAGGGCATTCCATGCCCTTAACACTCTGTGAGTGAAGAAATTGCCTCTGACTTCTGTCTTAAATTTATCACGCATCAATTTGTAGCTATGACCCCTCGTTCAAGTTGATGGCATCATCACTGGAATAAAAGACTTTCATGTCAACCCATTCTAATGGTCTGATCACCTTGTATGCCTCTATCAAATCCCCTCTTGGCCTTTTCCTTTCCAATGAGAATAAATTAAAGTCTCTCAGCCTTTCCACATAAGGCCTTCTCTCCAGACTACGTAACATCCTGGTAAATCTCCTCTGCATCTTTTCCAATGTTTCCACATCCTTCCTGCAATGGGGGGACCAGAACTCTACACAATATTCCAAGTGCGGCCACACTTGCGTTTTGCATAATTGCAGCTTCACATTACGGCTCCGGAACAGAATCCCTCTCCCGATGAAACATACCATAATGCATGCCTTCTTAACAGCACAAGCTCGTTGAAAATTTTCAGTGAACTATGTACATGGACTCCAAGATCCATCTGCACATCCACACTGCCAAGAATCTTTCCATTGACCCAGTATTCGGTCTTCCTGTTATTCTTCTCAAACTGAATCTCCTCACATTTATCAACATTGTATTCCATTCATCATCTCTTAGCCAAATTCTGCAGTTCATGCAAGTCGTCCTGAAACCTGCAACATTATTCCAAACTATCCACTACTCCAACGACATTAAAGTCATCTGCAAATTTACTAACACATTCACCTACCCCTGCATCCAAGTCTATTATAAAAACTACAAACAGCAGTGGTCCTAAAACAGATTGTTGTGGCATACCATTAGGAAGCTGACGCCAGTCTGAATATTTTTCATCAACCACCAATTGCTGCTTTCTTGCAGAAAGCCAATTTCCAATCAAAACTGCTAAATTAATCTCAATTCCATACTCTGCATTTTCTCCAACTACCGAGCATGTGGATACTTATCAAAGGCTTTCCTCAGGTCCATGTATGCCATGTCAACTGCACTACCCTCATCGACATGCTTGGTTAACTTCTCAAAAAACTCAATGAGGTCGGTGAGACTTGACCTGTCTTTCATGAAACCATGTTGACGACCTGCAATCCGATCTCGACAGAGCCCACACACAACTTCCCACTTCTATCTTTGAATGGCGCGATCACGATTCTAGTCATCCTTTTCTTCCTCACATAATTATAGAAAGCTTCATTGTTCTCCTTTATTTTGCCTCCTAAAGACTGCTCATGTCTTCTCTTTGATCTTCTGAACTCTCTCTTTAAATCCGACCTAGCAAATTTGCAACTCTTCGTCGTCTCACCTGAACCATGTCGCCTCATGTTCACATAAGCCTCCTTCTTCCGCTTAACAAGCGATGCAATTCCTTTAGTAAACCACAGTTCGCTTATGTTATCACTTCGCCCGTGCCTGGCTGGGATATATGCATCAAGGAAATGCAATATCTGTTCCCTAAAGCAGCTCCACATTTCGAATATCTCTATCACTGTATTTTGCTACCCCTTTCTTTGCATCCGACGTCTTGCCTAATCGTATTATAATTGCCCTTCCACCATCTGTATCTCATGCCTGTGGCATGTTCTATCCATCTTCGTCTCTGAAATAATCGAAACCGAATTATGGTCGCTTTCCAAAGTACACACCTGATACTAAATCAAACACCTGGCCTGGTCCATTACTAAGTATTAGACCCACTGTTGCCGTCACTCTTATCGACCCTTCGACATACTGTGTCAGGAAACCTGCCTGCACACATTGTACGAAAACTAATCCATCCGACATCCTCGAAATAAAGCATTTGTCCTGAATGCTGTGGGATTTAAAGCCCCCCATAATGACCACGCTGTACATTTCACTTCTACCCAGAATCGTTTTGGCGCAAATCTCCTCCATGTTAGGTGCGGTACGGTGGCTCAGTGGTTAACGCTGCTGCCTCCCAGCACCAGGATCCCAGGTTCAATTGCAGCCTCGGGTGACTGTCTGAGTGGAGTTTGCGCATTTCACCTGTGTCTGCGTGGGTTTCCTCCGGGTGCTCAGGTTTCCTCCAACAGTACAAAGATGTGGAGGTCAGGTGAATTTGCAATACTAACTTGCCGCAAAGTGTTAGGTCAATTATCAGAGGGGAATGGGTCTTTCTGGGTTACTCTTCTGAGGGTCGGTGTGGACAGGTTCGGCCGAAGTGCCTGTTTCCACACTGTAGGGAATCTAATCTAATCCCTGGAAATCTGCGGAGGCCTATCAATAACCTCCCAGCAGTGTAACCTCTCCTCTCTTGTTTCTCACCACAGCTCATGCTCTCTCAATAGACGAGTCCTCGTTAGAGGTTCATTCGACTACCATTATACTTCTCTTGACTAACAAGGCCACACTTCCCACACACCCTATTTTACCTCCTTCCCTGTTCTTAATGGAAGATCTAAACCCTGGAACCTAAACATCCATTCCTCCCCCTGCTCTATCCACGAATAGCCACAGCATTGAAGTCCCAGGGACCTATCCATGCTGCAAGCTCACCGACCTTATTTCGGATACTTCTGGCTTTGAAGAAGACTCACTTCAAACCAATTTGCTACCTGCCAGCCCATTCCCGTGACCACGAAATCCTGTCCATGTCCTCACTACTCTCATCCTTCTGTGCATTGGAACTACACCTCAGGTTACCATTCTCCTGGTGAGTTAGTTTAACCCCATCCGAATAGCACCAGCAGATTTTCCATCCAGTATATGTAGACCCACCAGCCTAGCGAGCAAACGCACAACCGGACACTTGGTCTCTTCTGTATTCTGTACGCTCCCATGGAGGAGAGAGTGAGTGACATGGAGAGCACTTATGTTTTCCAGAAATTAGGGACAGGTACCACAATGAACCAGCCCCTTTTACTGTTTCATTACATGGTAATCTTTGAGAACAACTCCAATTGCAAAGAATTCAATCGGTAGAGGATAAGCAGTTCTCCCATCACCGAAACAAGGGAATATAAGTGACAGCTTTATGAGCTTGTTAGCATGTTCCTTTAGTTCATTCCCGCTTACCTGTCTCTTTCGAAGTCAGTTTCGCTGTGGGGTATTCCGGGTCAGCTGCTACCCTTTTAGTCCCATCAAACTTCTGCTATGCATTGT
>NW_025211449.1:0-7711 GCF_004010195.1 Chiloscyllium plagiosum
TAGAAAAATGTGAGACACAGAAAGTTAAACTTTGAACGAGTCGTAAAATGATCGAGTGTCATAAATGTTTCTCTCCTTTGAAGTTATTCTGCTCACACAAATGTCTGGAAATGCGGATTTCGTCCCGGAATAGTTGGATTTGGCTGAACTCCCTCTCCTTCGGGCAGTGGGGAGATTCCTATGAATCCTCATCAGGAATCCTCCATGAGAGGTAAAGATGACTCAGGGATTTTCTGCTCTTCCACCTTGTTTTCAGGCAGAAAAATGTAAGAGAGAGAGACCAATTGGCTGCTGCTTCTGAGGCTGGTAATATTTTTCTCCCTTTCTGTGTGAAAAAATATTATAATGTCAACTGAACAACAACCTGGACCATGTGCGATCTACATGAACATTCTCTGGAATGGATAATAATAGGCTGTATGCTGTATGCCGGTGCATCTTTGCTGTTGTGCACTGTGTCTTTAATTAGCAAAAGAAAGTGCCCGCTTTATAATTTGATGAAGTCTTTATATGTGTCTGCGTAATTTTTATAAATGGGTTGACATCTTCATAATATTTGTGTTTATATCAGCAAATCACATTCATTAAAAATTCTCTCATTTTAGTCTCTTTAAGAAGAGAAAATATGTATCCAGCTGAAACACTTTTCTGAAAATCATGCTTCAAAAAGATTTCTCATCTAAGACCTTTGCAGATAATCCGCGATAACAAAAGGCCTTCACTTCAGGAATGAGTAAAGGGAAGCATCTTTGAACACCTTCGAAAGGAATTGCATCCTTTTTTTTAGATTAGAGGATCAAAACTGCACCCAGTGTATCTGATGTGGTCTCAGCAATGCCCTGTATGCAGTAAAACATTCCTGATTAAACCCAATACCCGTTGCCACAAAGAGCATCATTCCACTTACCATCCAAATCACTTGCTACATGTGCAGACAGGCTTCATATGATTCATGTACCAGGAATATGAAAAACAACTGCATCACAGAGTTCTGCGATCTCTCTCTATTTAAATTGTTTCCTATTGTTCTATCCTTCCTACCACAAGACAACTCACGTTATATTATTTCTGCTGAAGGTTTGCTCACGAACCTTCCCTGTCTATATCACAATGCAGATTCACTACCCCCCTTTGAAGATATATTGAATATATTGAAGAGCTCTCGAGCTCTTTCCAGGATGTTCCCCACATGTCAGGGTAGGGTGCTGGGTGAATGGATATCGGGCATTCCACCACCCGGCTTGGCCCTTGCTGTCCAATTCCAGCTGTTTCTTCTGGAATGGGAGAAGAGGATGGAAGCAATGAGGATGGGAGTGGGTGCCCCTGCTGTTAGTGCTAGAGGATAAGGGTGAGGTGTACGACGGGAGTCTGACCACAGTGTTGTATCCGTGCAGTGTTATTAGTGTGCGGGGCTATTGTGTCAGTGACAGAAAAAGTGGGGGAGAGAAGGTGCTGAATGAAATAGTGAGAGTTGTTGTGCCTGAGCCTTATTTGGAGATAGAGTGTGAGCCTTGTTCGGGTGTAGGTGCTGTTACAGATATACAGTGAGTGTGAGGGAGCATAGAAAATACGATGACTCTTATCTTGGCAGAGCGGGGAGGATATTGATGCTTCTCCTGTATTGCTTACCAATTCTTCAGAACATCTAAGCGTCGAGGTGAGCCTCCCCAAACGTCTTGTCCAAGTCTACCACAAACTTCTCAGACCCTGTCCCTCAGATTCCACAGAACCAGTTTGGGTGGGTCTTACAAATAGCAAGGGAAGCAAACGTTGGCGTGTTATATATCGAGACCAAAACTGTCGCGCAAATACTTTGCATCATATGGTCTGGAAATTGGATATGCGAGTATATGCAAGGGGAAGCAATGACATAGTGATATTATCACTGAACTCTTAACCCAGAAATCTAGGTAATGTTGTGGGGACACGGGTCCGAGTCCTGCCATGTCAGATGGTGGAATGTGAATTCAATAAGTATCTTGGATCAAGGGTTTATGATGACCAGGAATTCATTGTCGATTGTTGGAAAAACTCATTTGGTTCACTAATGTCCTTTCGGGAAGGAAGCTGCTGTCCTTTCGGGAAGTAATATGCTATCCTTCCCTGGTCTGGCCCACATGTGACTCCAGACCCAAGGCAACGCTGTTGACTCTTAACTGCCCTCTGCCATGGGCAATAAATGCTGGTTATAAATGGGACACCTTCATCCTGTGAATGAGTAACAAATAATCGTGGGTGCTGCAGTAATACTGGATGGTGTCATGTTGCATCGAAACTGCGATAACTAAGTGACTGCTCGTGTTGTGAAAAATAAATTCCATAAGTTGGAGAGTATGTTGTGAACCAAACTAGAGAACAGGTTATTTCGGATTTGGTATTGTATGGTCAGGAGAACTAATTACTAACCGTGCGCTGAAGCAGCATTGAGGAATTGTGGCGCAATATAGAAATTTTGAACATTATAGTCAAACATCGAGGAAGCCTGGAGGCGAGAGGTTCAAGTTAGTTCCAGTGAATTGGAAAAGTAAAATATAACATTCAGTGAGAGACGAGCAATGGTTGTTTGAGTCATAGAGTCCTACAGAACAAAGATATTCTCTTCGGCTCATAGTTGTCCATTCCGAACAAAATGTTCATTCACACTAATTCCATTTCCATGATATTGCCGGTATTCTTCCAATCCTTTCCTACCCAAGTATTTGTCCAAATTCTTGTTAAATGTTGTTAATGTACGCACCTCAACCACTTCCACTGGCAGCTCATTCCATATGTGTACTACTCTTGGTGTAAAAAAAATGCTCCTCAATTTCCCTTTTATTCTTTCTCCTCTGACCTTAAGCTGATGCCCTCTAGTCCGGGATTGCCCAACCCTGGCGAAAAAAGACTGAGTGCATTCACTCTGTTCATGCCTCCCATGATCTTATCCACTCTATCAGAACCACATCAGTCTCATACACCCTAAAGTTTAAAAAATTCTAGCTTGTCCAACCTCTCCTTAAAATCCAGACCATAGAGTCCTTGGCAACATCCGTGTAAATTTCTTGTGAACTCTTTCCAGTATAATAACATCCTTCCTAGAGCAAAGTGGACAAAGCGGAACATAACGCTACAATTATGGCCTCACCACCATCCTGTATAACCGCAAAATAACTCCCCAACTTCGATATTCAATGCCCAGACTGATGAAGGTCTGTGTGACAAAAGCCTTCTTCACTGCTCTATTCTCTGAATCAACTTTCAGAGAACCGTGCAACTGAATTCTAGGGTCCGTCTGTTCCACTACAACCCTTAAGGCCCAACCATTCACCATGAAACTCCGACCTTGAATTGACTTTGTTAAATGCAAGATCCCACATTTATACATATTCAATTCAATTTGTCATTTCTTGGCGCAGGTCCCAACTGATCAAGGTCTTGCTGCAATTTCTGGTAACCTTCCTCACTGTCCACGAGACCACATTATTTCTTGTCATCTGCAATCTAACTAATCATGCCTTGTATATTCTAAACTAAATCATTATACATATAACAAGCAGTAATGGTCCCAGCACCGACCACTGAGGCACACCACTAGTGACAGGCCTCCAGTCCGACAAGAATCCTTTCCACTATTACTGTCTGCTCCCTGCCATCAAGACAATTTTGTATCTAATTTGCTATGTTCCCACTCTATTCCATGCAATCTACCCTTCCAGAGCAGCGTACCACGTGAACACTTGTTGAAGGCCTTACTAAAATCAATTTTACTATGTTTCCCACCTTGCCTTCGTCAACATTGCTGGTCATTCATCAAAGAAGGCTAATAAATTTGTCAGCCATGATCTCCCACAAGCCGTGCTGACCGCTTCTAATCACACCCTGCCTTTCAAAATATATGCTTATCTTATCTCTCAGAATCTTCTCAAGTTCCTTGCTCACTACACATGTCCGGTTGACTGGTCTATAGTTCCCAGGTTTTTCTTTGTAGCCCTTCATGAATAAGTGCACAGCATTCTCTCTCCTCCAGTCATTTGGGACCCCACCCATGGCCAGCGATGATGTAAAAATATCTGCCAGGCCCTCACAATTTCTTCTCTATCCTCTTACAATGTTCTTGGACATATCTGGTTTATAGAAATACTGCAAAGTCTGAAACAAAAGTCAATTTCTTTAAGATACAAACACCCAAGAATGAGAAAGTGGCTTAATGATGGTTAACATAACAAATTAAAGATTATATAAATCATAAGAAGTGACTTCAGAGGAAGTCCAGACATTGTGAAAACTTGAGAAATGTCAGACATTTTCAATGCAGAAAAGGAGGGTCATGAAACTGGTAGGGAAATCAAAAAGCAAGCATGCACGCTCACAAACAGGAACACAAAGATTGCATCAATCTGCGATCTATAGTTCAAAGGAAACAAAATTAAAGCATGGTCAAATATGGAAATTTGTAATCTGGAGATGAGATATTATTGTGGAGAACAGGGAAATGGCCGAGAAATAACCAGTTACTTTGCATCTGTCTTCATGGAGGAAGAGCCTGAAAATCACCCAGAAATACCAAGTGATCATATGGGCCTTCAGGAGCTAAAGGCATAAAGTTAATTCATATCAGTAACAAGGTCGTACTTGAACATGTAGATGGATTGAGCATTGCTAAGTCTGACGAAACAGATGTACTTCCTATCAAAATGGCGGAAATAAATCACCAACAGAAATATTAATTGCACTGTCGATGACTATGTTTTATTTTACTCTCCATTCCAAAGAGGCTGGAAAGCCATTATAGATAAATGGAAGGTAATAAACGTGATCCAAGCATGGTAGGTAGATGAATGGAATGGATTCAGATATCTAGAAAGGAAAAAAGTGATAGACTGGAGAAATGCAGACCAATTAACTTGACATCTGTAGAGACTCTTTTGGAATCTATGAGACAGGATGTGTTATTGGATATTTAGAAATTAACAGCAACATTGAAGAGAATCAGTGTGCATTTTTGAAAGGAAATCATACTTAATAGCTTCGGAATTATGTAAGTGGAAAGTTAAAGTTGGGTTCACCTTCAATTAAAGGAGTCAGAATATCGATGCAACAAAATGTTGAATTAGTTTCAAAGTGTATTGGTGAGACTGTACCTGGACTACTGTGTACAGAGTTGGTGAACCTGTACCTGGAGTATTGTGTACAGTTTTGGTGACCTAATCTGAGAAAAAATATACTGACCACAGAGGAAGTGCAATGGACATTCTCCAGGTTCGTCCCTCATGATCACCCTGAGCCCCTGACACTGCGTCACTGTCACGCTGACACCGTCCCACTTACGGTGTCACTATTCACCCGGACCCCCACACACTTAGTGCGTCACTATCCCCTGAACCCCTCACACTTACTGTGTCACTGTCTCCCTGCCCCCTAATACGTACTGTGTTACTATCACACGGAGCCCCGCACACTGACTGCGTCACTCTCACCCAGCCTCCGTCACACTTATTGCATCTCTATCAGCCTGATACCTCACAATTACTGCGACACTATCAGCCTGACATCTTACACTTACTTCGTCACTATCACCCTGAACCACCTCACACTTACAGTGTCACTATCAACCTGAGCCCCCTCACACTTACTGTGTCACTGTCACCCTGATACCTCACACTTATTGCGTCACTATCACCCTGAGACTCCTCACACTTACTGTGTCACCCTGTACCCCCTCACACTGTGTCACTGTCACACTGAGATAGTGAGCACCGCAGATGCTGGAGATCAGAGCTGAAAATGTATTGCTGGAAAAGCGCAGCAGATCAGGCAGCATCCAGGGAACAGGAGAATCGACGTTTCGGGCATAAGCCCTTCTTCAGGAATGCTGAAAATGTGTTGCTGGAAAAGCGCAGCAGGTCAGACAGCATCCAGGGAACAGGAGAATCGACGTTTCCAGCATAAGCCCTTCTTCAGGAATCGCTGTGAAGGGGTCAGGGTGACAGTGACGCAGTGTGAGGTGTCAGGGTGATAGTGATGCAGTAAACGTGTGTGGGTCAACGTGATAGTGACACAGTAAGTGTGAGGGGGTCAGGATGACAGTGATGCAGTCAGTGTGATAGTGGCGCAGTAATTGTGAGGAGTTCAGGGTGACAGTGACACAGTAAGTGTGAGGGGGTCAGGGTGATAGTGACGCAGTAAGTGTGAGGAGGCCATGGTGATAGTGATGCATTAAGTGTGAGGGGACCAGGGCGATAGTGACGCAGCAAGTGTGAGGTGGTCAGAGACATAGTGACGCAGTAATTGTGAGGAGTCAGGGTGAGAGTGAGAGAGTAAGTGTGTGGGGGTCAGAATAGTAGTGACGCAGTAAGTGTGTGGGGGTCAGGGTGATAGTTCACAATAAGTGTGTGGGTGTCAGAGCGATAGCGATGCAGTATGTGTGATGGGATCAGAGAGATAGTGATGGAGTAATTGTGACGGTGTCAGGGTGATCGCGACGCAGTCAGCGTGCGGGGGTCCGTGTGATAGTGACCCAGTAAGTATGAAGGGGGCAGAGTGATAGTGACACAGTAAGTGTGACGGGTTCAGGGTGATAGTGACGCATTAAGCGTGTGGGGGTCCGGGTGATAGTGACGCAGTCAGTGTGACAGGGTCAGGGTGAAAATGATATAGTAAGTGTGAGGGGGTCAGGGTGTCAGTGACGCAGTAATTGTGAGGGGGCTCAGGCTGATAGTGAGCAGTAAGTGTGGGGAGTAAGGTTGATCGTGAAGTAGTAAATGTGTAGGGGGTCAGGGTGATAGCGACACAGTAAATTTGATGGAGTCAGAGTGACAGTGACGCATTCAGTGTGAAGGGGTCAGGCTGGTAGTGACGCAGTAAGTGTGAGGAGTCAGGCTGGTAGTGACGCAGTATGTGTGGGTGCTCAGTCTATAGTGATGAAGTAAGAGAGAGGGGGTCAGGGTGACGATGACACAGTAAGTGTGAGAGAGAGGGACTGGTTGTGATGTAGTAAGTGTGAGGGGGTCAGGCTGATAGTGACACAGTTAGTGTGGGAGTGTTAGGGTGATAGTGTCACAGTAAGTGTGAGGGGATGGGGGTGTCAGTGACACATAAGTGTGGGGGAGCTCTGGGTGATAGTGACGCAGTAGGTGTGACAGGGTCAGGGTGACAGTGACGCTGTGTGAGGGGGTCAGGGTGATAATGACACAGTAAGTGTGAGGCGATGGGGGTGTCAGTGACACATAAGTGTGAGGGAGCTCTGGGTGATAGTGACGCAGTAAGTGTGAGGTGTCAGGATGATAGTGAGACAGTGTAGCGTGTGGGTGTCAGAATAGTAGTGACGCAGTAAGTGTGAGGGGGTCAGGGCGATAGTGACGCAGTAAGTGTGAGGTGGTCAGAGACATAGTGACGCGGTAATTGTGAGGGGTCAGGGTGATAGTGAGACAGTAACGTGTGGGGTTCAGAATAGTAGTGACACAGTACCTGTGAGGCTATCAGCGTGATAGTGACGCAGTAAGTGTCAGGATGATGTGAGACAGTGTAGCGTGTGGGTGTCAGAATAGTAGTGACGCAGTAAGTGTGAGGGGGTCAGGGCGATAGTGACGCAGTAAGTGTGAGGTGGTCAGAGACATAGTGACGCGGTAATTGTGAGGGGTCAGGGTGATAGTGAGACAGTAACGTGTGGGGTTCAGAATAGTAGTGACACAGTACCTGTGAGGCTATCAGCGTGATAGTGACGCAGTAAGTG
>NW_025211449.1:9084-13567 GCF_004010195.1 Chiloscyllium plagiosum
CCTGACCCCCTCACACTTACTGTGTCACTGTCACCCTGAACTCCTCACAATTACTGCGCCACTATCACACTGACTGCATCACTGTCATCCTGACCCCCTCACACTTACTGTGTCACTATCACGTTGACCCACACACGTTTACTGCATCACTATCACCCTGACACCTCACACTGCGTCACTGTCACCCTGACGCCTTCACAGTTACTGCATCAAAATCTTCCCTGACACCTGACACTTACTGTGTCACTATCGCGCTGACCCCCTCACACTTACTGCATCCTTGTCACCCTGACCCCTCACACGTACTGCTTCACTATCACCCTAACTCCCTCACACTTACTGCAGCACTATCACCCTGGCACTTGTTGAGTCATTGTCACCCTGACACCTCACACTTTCTGAGTCACTATCACTCTGACCCGCACGCACTTACTGTGTCACTATCACCCTGACACCTCACACATCCTGCGTCACTATCACCATGAGCCCCCTCACACTTACTGAGTCACTGTCACCCTGACATCTCACAATTACTGTGTCACTATCACCCTGACAACTCACACATCCTGCGTCACTATCATCCTGAGCCCCCTCACACTTACTGAGTCACTGTCATCCTGAAACCTCACACTTACTAAGTCACTGTCACACTGACCCCCACGCACATACTGTGTCACTGTCACCCTGACACCTCTCACTTACTGCGTCACTATCACCCTGACCTCCACACACTTGCTGCGTCACTCAGTTCTGACTTCCTGTCTCACTATCACCCAAACCCCTCACAATTGCCATGTCACGATCTCTGAACACCTCACACTTACTGCGTCAGTATCACCCAGAGCCGTCCTCACACTTACTGTGTCACTGTCATCCTGACTCCTTCACACTTGTAGCGTCACTATGTCTCTGATTCCATCACACTTACTGCATCACTATCTCTCTGACACCATCACACTTACGACATCACTATCACCCTGACACCTTCACACTTATTGCGTCACTATCACCCTGGTCACTATCACCCTGACCCCCCCCCCCCCCACTCACCTTGACCACTTTCACCCTCACCCCCCCCCCCCCACTTATTGCGTTACAGGCACCCTGACACGTTCACACTCACTGGGTCACTATGACCCTGTACCCCTCACATGTACTGCGTTACCGACACCCTCACACACTCACACTAACTGTGTCACTATCACCCTGACACCCACACACTTACTGTGACATGATCACCCTGACACCTCATCCTTGCTGTGTCGCTATCTCTCTGACCACCTCACACTTACTGCGTCACTATCACCCTGAGCCCCCTCACACTTACTGTGTCACTGTCACCCTGACACCTCACACTTACTGTGTCACTATCACCCTGAGACTCCTCACACTTACTGTGTCACTGACACCCTGACCCCCATCAAACTGTGTCACTGTCAAACTAAGAAAGTGAGGACTGCAGATGCTGGAGATCATAGCTGAAAATGTATTGCTGGAAAAGCGCAGCAGGTCAGGCAGCATCCAGGGAACAGGAGAATCGACGTTCCGGGCATAAGACCATCTTCAGGAATCGCTGAAGAAGGGCTTATGCCCGAAACGTCGATTCTCCGGTTCCCTGGATGCTGCCTGACCTGCTGCGCTTTTCCAGCAACACATTTTCAGCACAGTCACCCTGACCCCGTCACACTTTTTGCGTCACTATCACTCTGAACACGTCACACTTACAGTGTCACGATCAGCCTGCCCCCTTCTGCTACCTGCGTCACTATCACCCTAAATCCTTCACACTTATTGCGTCACTATGTCTCTGACACCATCACTCCCAGTGCGTCACTATCTCTCTGACCCATCACACTTACTGCATCACTATCACTCTGACACCCTCACACTCACTGCGTCCGATACCCTGACCCCCTCACACTTACTGTGTCACTATCACCGTGCGCCCCCCACACTGACTGTGTCACTATCATCCTGACCCCCACAAACCTACTGCGACACTGTCACTCTGACACCTCACACTTACTGTGTCACTATCTCCCTGACACCTCACTCTTACTGCGACACGATCAGCCTGACACCTCACACTTACTGTGTCACTATCACCCTGAGCCCCCTCACACTTACTGTGTCATTGTAAGCCTGACACCTCACACTTACTGTGTCACTATCACCCTGACACCTCACACTTACTGCGTCACTATCACACTGATAGCCTCACAGGCACTGGGTCACTACTATTCTGAACCCCGCACGCTTCCTGTCTCACTTTCAGCCTGACCCCTCACAATTACTATGTCATTGTCACCCTGACCCCCTCACCCAGCGTCACTGACACCCTGACACTGTCACACCTACTGCATCACTCTCACCCGGACCGGCACATGCTTCCTGCATCACTATCGCCCTGAACCCATCACACTTACTGTGTCACTATCACCCTTCCCACCTCATACTGTGTCAATATCACACGGATCCCCACACGCTGACTGTGTCACTCTCACCCTGCCCCCTCAAACTTACTGCGTCACTATCACCCTGACTCCT
Source organism: Chiloscyllium plagiosum (assembly GCF_004010195.1). NCBI lineage: Eukaryota > Metazoa > Chordata > Chondrichthyes > Orectolobiformes > Hemiscylliidae > Chiloscyllium > Chiloscyllium plagiosum. Next base: position 11,632 of record NW_025211449.1, read on the forward strand.
TCAAATTATTGCGTCACTATCTCTCTGACCCCATCACACTTACTGCGTCACTATGACCCTAATGCCCCTCACACTGACTGCGTCACTATCACCCTGCCCCCCAACATTTATTGTGCCTGACACCCTCACACTTATTGTGACACTATCACCCTAACATTCCCACACTAACTGTGTCACTATCAGCCTGACCCCCTCACACTTACTGCATCACTATCAGCCTGACCGCTCACACCTTCTGTGTCCCTATCACCCTGAACCCCATCACACTTACTGTATCACTGTCCGCCTGACACCTCACTCTTACTGCGTCACTATCACCCTGACACCCTCACACTTACTGTGACGCTATCAGCTTGACCCCCTAACACTTACTGCATCACAACCAGTCCCTCTCTTTCACACTTACTGTGTCATCGTCACCCTGAACCCCTCTCTCTTACTGCATCACTATAGACTGACCACCCACACATACTGCGTCACTCCCAGCCTGATCCCTCACACTAAATACATTACTGTCACCCTGAGCCCCCTCACACTTACCGTGTCACTGACACCCTGACCCCCTCACACTTACTATGTAATTATCACCCTGACCCCGTCACACTTACTATGTCATTATCACCCTGACCCCGTCACACTTACTGCGTCACTATCACCCGGACCCCCACACGCTTTCTGCGTCACTATCACCCTGAACCCGTCACACTTACTGTGTTACTATCACTCTGCCCCCCTCATACTTACTGGGTCACTATCACACGGACCCCCGCACGCTGACTGCGTTGCTATCATCCTGACACCGTCACACTTACTCCATCACTATCTCTCTGACCCCATCACACTTACTGCATCGCTATCGCTCTGACCCATCACACTTACTGCATCACTGTCACTCTGACACCCTTACACTTACTGCGTCACTACCACACTGCAACCCCACACTTACTGCGTCACTATCACCCTGACGCCCTCCCAGTCACTGCGTCACTATCACCCTGACCCCCCTCACACATACTGCGTCACCGACACCCTGACTCCGTCACACTTACTGTGTCACTATCTCCCTGACACCTCACACTTACTCTTACACTATCACTCTGACTCCACACACTTACTGTTTCAATATCACCATGACACCCTCACACTTACTGCGTCACTGTCAGCCTGACACCTCACAATTACTGCGTCACCGACACCCTTACACCGACACACTTACTGTGTCACTATCACCATGCGCCTCCCACACTGACTGTGTCACTATCATCCTGACGCCAACACACTTACTGTGTCACTGTCACCCTGACGCCCACACACCTACTGTGTCACTGTCACCTTGACACCTCCCACTTACTGTTTCACTATCACTTTGATCCCCACGTACTTACTGCGTCACTACTATTCTGACCCCCACATGGTTACTGTCTCACTCTCACCCTGACTACTCACAATTACCGCGTCACTGTCTCTCTGACCACCACACCCTTGCTGTGTCACTATCGCCCTGACCCCTCACACTTACTGTGTCACTGACACCCGACCCTCTCACACTTACTATATCATTACCACGGTGCGTCCCCTCACATTGTGTCACTGTCATCCTGAACCCGTCACACCGACTGTGTCACTATCATCCTGAACCGTCACACTTACTGTGTCATGTTCAACCTGCACCCCTCAATCTTACTGCGTCACTATCATTCGGACCCCCGCAAGCTGCCTGCGTCACTTCCACTCTGCCCCCTCGCACTTACTGCATCACTATCACCCTGACTCCTTCACACTTATTGTGTCACTATCTCTCTGACCCCATCACACTTACTGCATCAATATCACTCTGACTCCCTCACACTTACTGCGTCACTATCACCCTGCACCCTAAACACTTACTGTGTCATTATCATCCTGACACCCTCACGCTCACTGCGTCATTATCACC
>NW_025211449.1:13577-15843 GCF_004010195.1 Chiloscyllium plagiosum
TGACACCTCACACTTACTGCGTCACTATCACCCTGAGCTCCCTCACACTTACTACGACACTATCACCCTGACACCTCACACTTACTGCAACACTATCACTCGAACACACCCACACTGACTGTGTCACTGTCAGCCTGACCCCCTCACATGTACTGCCTCACTGCCAGCCTCTTTCTCTCAGACTTTTTGGGTCACTGTCACTTTGCCCCATCACTCTTAGTGCATCACTATCGATTGACCACTCACAATTACTGCATCACTATCACCATGATCTCCACACACTTACTGCATCACTATAGACTGACCAGTAACACGGTTTGTGTCACTATCACCTGACCTCCTCACAATGCGTCACTATCACCCTGACCACCACACACTGCGTCACTATCACCCTGGACCCCTCACACTGACTGCGTCACCGTCACACTGACACCTTCACTCTTACCGTGTCACAATCAGCCTGACCCCCTGACAGTTACTGCGTCACTATCACCCTGACCCCTCACAATTACCTTGGCACTATCTCTCTGATCGCCTCACACTTCCTGTGTCACTGTCACCGTGACACCTCACACTTACTGTGTCACTATCACCCTGACCCCAACTCACTTACTGTGTTACTATCACCCTGACACCTCACATTTACCGTGTCACTAACACCCTGATCCCCTCACACTTACTGCGTCACTACTATTATGACCCCCACACGCTTACTGTCTCACTATCACACTGTCCCCTCACAATTACCGCGGCACTATCTCTGTGACCCCCCTCAGTCTGATTGTGTCACTATCACCCTGAACCCCTCACACTGACTGCGTCACTGTCACCCTGACACACTCACTCTTACGTGTCAAAATCAGCCTGACCCCCTGACAGTTACTGCATCACTATCGCCCTGACCCCCTCACACTTACTACATCATTGTCACCCTGACCCCTCACACTTGCTGCGTCACTGTCACCCTGACCCCCTCACACTTACTGTGTCACTATCAGCCTGACCCCCTCAAAATTACTGCGTCACTATTACCCTGGCCCCCTCACAATTACTGCGTCACTGTTACCCTGACCCCCTCACACATACTGCGTCACTTCACCCTGACACCCTCACACATACTGCGTCACGACTATTCTGACCCCCACACGCTGACTGTCTCACTAGCACCCTGTCCCCTCATAATTACAACGGCACTACCTCTCTGACCACCCTCACTCTGAGTGTGTCACTATCTCCCTGACCCCCTCATACAGACTGCGTCACTGACACCCTGACCCCCTCACACTTATTATGTCACTGTCACCCTGCACCCTCACTCTTAGTGCATCACTATCAACTGACCACTCACAATTACTGCATCACTATCACCATGATCCCCTCACACTTACTGCATCACTATAGACTGACAAGTCACACTTACTGTGTCTATATCAAGCTGACACCAATACTTAGTGCATCATTATCAACCTTACCGCCTCACACGTACCGTGTCACTATCACCTGACCTCCTCACAATGCGTCACTATCACCCTGACCACCACACACTGCGTCACTATCACCCTGGACCCCTCACACTGACTGCATCACTGTCACACTGACACTTTCACTCTTACCGTGTCACAATCAGCCTGACCCACTGACAGTTACTGCGTTAATATCACCCTGACCCCTCACAATTACCTTGGCACTATCTCTCTGATCCCCCTCACACTTACTGTGTCACTGTCACCGTGACACCTCACACTTACTGCGTCACTATCACCCTGACCCCAACACACTAACTGTGTTACTATCACCCTGACACCTCACATTTACCGTGTCACTAACACCCTGATCCCCTCACACTTACTGCGTCACTACTATTATGACCCCCACACGCTTACTGTCTCACTATCACACTGTCCCCTCACAATTACCGCGGCACTATCTCCATGACGCCACTCAGTCTGAGTGTGTCACTATCACCTTGAACCCCTGACAGTTACTGCATCACTATCGCCCTGACCCCCTCACACTTATTGCATCATTGTCACTCTGACCCCTCACAATTGCTGCGTCAGTGTCACCCTGACCCCCTCACACTTACTGTGTCACTATCAGCATGACCCCCTCACAATTACTGCGTCACTATTACCCTGGCACCCTCACAATTACTGCGTCACTGTTACCCTGACCCCCTCACACATACTGCGTCACTATCGCCCTGACACCCTCACACATACTGCGTCACTACTATTCTGACCCCCACACGCTTACTGTCTCACTA
>NW_025211449.1:16942-23179 GCF_004010195.1 Chiloscyllium plagiosum
TGCGTCACTATCACCCTGAACCCGTCACACTTACTGTGTCACTATCACTCTGCCCCCCTCATACTTACTGGGTCACTATCACACGGAGCCCCGCACGCTGACTGCGTTGCTATAACCCTGACACCATCACACTTACTCCATCACAATCTCTCTCACCCCATCACACTTACTGCATCGCTATCGCTCTGACTCATCACACTTACTGCATCACTATGACTCTGACACCCTCACACTTACTGCGTCACTACCACACTGCAACCCCACACTTACTGCGTCACTATCACCCTGACGCCCTCCCAGTCACTGCGTCACTATCATCCTGACCCCCTCACACTTACTGTGTCACTATCACCGTGTGCCCCCCACACTGACTGTGTCACTATCATCTTGACCCCCACACATTTGCTGCGACACTATCACCCTGAGCCCCCTCACACTTACTGTGTCACTATCTCCCTGAAACCTAACACTTACTCTGACATTATCACTCTGACTCCACACACTTACTGTTTCACTATCACCATGACACCCTCACACTTACTGTGTCACTGTCAGCCTGACGCCTCACACTTACTGCGTCACCGACACCCTTACACCGACACACTTACTGTGTCATTATCACCGTGCGCCTCCCACAGTGACTGTGTCACTATCATCCTGACGCCCACACACTTACTGTGTCACTGTCACCCTGACACCTCACACTTACCACATCACTATCACCCTGACCCCACACACTTACTGTGTCCCTATCACCATGATCCCCATGTACTTACTGCGTAACTACTATTCTGACCCCCACATGCTTACTGTCTCACTCTCACCTTGACCACTCACAATTACCGCGTCACTATCTCTCTGACCACCTCACCCTTGCTGTGTCACTATAGCCCTGACCCCCTCACACTTACTGTGTCACTGACACCCGACCCCGTCACCCTTACTATATCATTATCACCGTGCGTCCCCTCACACAGTGTCACTGTCATCCTGAACCCGTCACACCGACTGCGTCACTATCATCCTGAACCCGTCACACTTACTGTGTCATGTTCAACCTGCACCCCTCAATCTTACTGCATCACTATCATATGGGCGCCCGCAAGCTGCCTGCGTCACTTTCACCCTGCCCCCTCCCACTTACTGCATCACTATCACCCTGACTCCTTCACACTTATTGCGTCACGATCTCGCTGACCCCATCACACTTACTGCGTCACTATCTCTCTGACCCCATCACACTTACTGCGTCACTATCACTCTGACACCCTCACACTTACTGCTTCGCTATCACCCTGCACTCCCCACACTTACTGCATCATTATCACCCTGACACCCTCACACTCAATGCGTCACTATCACCCTGACACCCTCACACTCACTGCGTCACCGACACCCTGACCCCCTCACACTTACTGTGTCACTATCACCATGCGCCCCCGACACTGACTGTGTCACTATCATCCTGACCCCCACACACTTACTGTGTCACTGTCACCCTGACACCTCAAACTTACCGCATCACTGTCACCCTGACCCCACACACTTACTGTGTCACTATCACCCTGATCCCCACGCACTAACTGCATCACTACTATTCTGACCCCCACACGCTTACTGTCTCACTCTCACCCTGACCCTTCACAATTACCGCATCACTATCTATCTGACCAGCTCACACTTGCTGCGTCACTATCGCCCTGACCCCCTCACACTTACTCTGACACTATCTCTCTGACCCCATCACACATACTGCGTCACTATCACCATGCGCCCCCCACACTGACTGTGTCACTATCATTCCGACCCCCACACACTTACCTCAACACTACCAGCCTGACACCTCACACTTACTGCGTCACTATCACCCTGAGCCCCCGCACACTGACTGTGTCACTGTCAGCCTGACCCCCTCACATGTACTGCCTCACTGCCAGCCTCTTTCTCTCAGACTTTTTGGTTCACTGTCACCCTGCCCCCTCACTCTTAGTGCATCACTCTAGACTGACCACTCACAATTACTGTGTCACTATCACCATGATCTCCTCACACTTACTGCATCACTATAGACTGACCACTCACACTTACTGCGTCCATATCAGGCTGACCCCACCTACTTAGTGCATCATGATCAACCTTATCGCCTCACACGTACTGTGTCACTATCACCCTGACCCCCTCACAATGCGTCACTATCACCCTGACCACCACACACTGCGTCACTATTACCCTGAACCCCTCGCACTGACTGCGTCACTGTCACACTGACCCCCTCACACTTACTCTGTCATTGTCACCCTGACCCCTCAAACTACAGCATCACTGTTACCCTGACCCCATCACACGTACTGCGTCACTATCACCCAGACCCCCACACGCTTACTATATCACTATCACCCTGACCCCATCACACTTACTGTGTCACTAATACCCTGTCCCTCATACATCCTGCATCACTATCACCCGGACACCGCACGCTGACAGCATCATTATCACCATGACCCCCTCACACTTACTGCGGCACTATCACCCTGACCACCACACACTGTGTCACTATCACCCTGAACCCCTCGCACTAACTGCGTCACTCTCACACTGACACCTCACAATTACCGTGGCACTATCTCTCTGACCCCCCTCACACTTACTGTGTCACTGTCACCGTGACACCTCACACTTACTGCGTCACTATCACCCTGACACCCACACACTTACTGTGTTACTATCACCCTGACACCTCACATTTATCGTGTCACTAACACCCTGATCCCCTCACACTTACTGCGTCACTACTATTATGACCCCCACACGCTTACTGTCTCACTGTCACACTGTCCCCTCTCAATTACCGCGGCACTATCTCTCTGACCCCCCTCAGTCTGAGTGTGTCACTATCACCCTGAACCCCTCACACTGACTGCGTCACTGTCACCCTGACACCCTCACTCTTACGTGTCACAATCAGCCTGACCCCCTGACAGTTACTGCATCACTATCGCCCTGACCCCCTCACACTTACTGCATCATTGTCACCCTGACCCCTCACACTTGCTGCGTCACTGTCACCCTGACCCGCTCACACTTACTGCGTCACTATCTCCCTGACCCCTCACACTTACTGTGTTACTATCAGCCTGACCCCCTCACAATTACTGCGACACTATGATCCTGACCCCCCACTTACTGCTACATTATCACCCTGACACCTCAGACTTACTGCGACACTATCACCTTAACACCACCACACTGACTGTGTTACTATCAGCCAGACCCCCTCACACGTACTGCATTACTGCCAGCCTCTCTCTCTAGACTTACTGTGTCACTGTTACCCTGACACCGTCACTCTTACTGCATCACTATAGACTGAACAATCAGACTTACTGCGTCACTATCAGACTGCCCCAACACACTGCATCACGATCAATCTTATCGCCTCACACTTACTGCGTCACTATCAGACTGACCAGTGACACTTAATGCGTTGCTATCACCCTGGCCCCCTCACAATTACTGCATCACTGTCATCCTGACCCCCTCACACTTACTGTGTCAATACCAGCCTGACCACCCTCACACCTACTGTGTCACTATCAGCCTGATACCCTCACAATTACTGCTTCACGGTCACACTGACCCCACTCACACTTACTGTGCCACTATCACGCTGACACCTCACACTTAATGCGTCACTTTCACCCTGACCCTCTTACACTCACTGTGTCACTATCACGCTGACCGCCACACGTTTACTGTGTAACTATCACTCTGACCCTCTTACACTTACTGTGTCACTATCACCCTGACCCGCTCACACTGACTGCGTCACTCTCACCCTGAGCCCCCTCAAACTTACTGTGTCACTGTCACCCTGACCCCTCACACTTACTGCGTCACTATCAGCCTGAACCCTCCCACTTCCTGCGTCACTATCACGCTGAGCCCCCTCACACTTAATGTTTCACTGTCACCCTGACCCCATCACACTTACTGCGTCACTATCACCCTGAGCCCCCTCACAATTACTGTGTCACAGTCACTCTGACACCTCACATTTAATGCTTCACTATCACCTTGACACCCTCACACTCACTGCGTCACTATCACCCTGACCCCCTCACACTTACTGCGTCATTGACACCCTGACCCCGTCACACTTACTGTGTCACTATCACTGTGCGCCCCCACACTGACTGTGTCACTATCATCCTGACCCCGACACACTTACTGTGTCACTGTCACCCTGACACCTCACACTGACTGCATCACTATCAGCGGGACCGCACACGCTTACTGTGTCACTACTATTCTGACGCCCACACACTTACTGTCTCACTCTCACCCTAACCCCCCACAATTACCACGTCACTATGTCTCTGACCACCTCACTCTTGCTGCGTCACTATCACACTGACCCCCTCACACTTACTCCGTCACTATCTCTCTGACCCCATCACACTTACTGCATCACTATCACTCTGACCCCCTCACACTTTCTGCGTTATTATCAACCTGACACCCTCACACTCACTGCGTCACTATGACACTGACACCCTCACACTTACTGCATGACCGACTCCATGACCCCCTCACACTTACTGTGTCACTATCACTGTGCGCCCCTACACAGACTGTGTCATTATCATCCTGATCCCCACACACTTACTGCGTCACTATCGCCCTGACCCCCTCACACTTACTGCATCCTTGCCACCCTGACCCCACACGCTTACTGCATCACTATCACCCTGACCCCTCACAATTACCACGTCACTCTCTCTCTGACACCCTCAGACTAACCTCGCCATGATCACCTTGGCCCCCTCACACTCACTGTGGCACTATCACTCTGACCTCTCACAATTTCCACGTCACTATCGCTCTGACCCCCTCACATTAACCTCGTCACTGTCACCCTGATCCTCTCACAATCACCCAATCACCATCACACAGACCCCCCCACAGTCGCTCCATCACCATCACTCCGATGCCCTCACAATCACTCCATCACCCTCACCCTGAACTCCTCACACTCACTCCATCACCCTCACACAGACCACCTCACACTTACTGCGTCACTGTCACCCTGATCCTCTCACAATCACCCAATCACCATCACACAGACACCCCCCCACAGTCGCTCCATCACCATCACTCCGAAGCCCTCACAATCAGTCCTTCACCATCACCCTGAACTCCTCACACTCACTCCATCACCATCACCCTGACCCCTCACACTCACTCCATCATTGTCTCCCTGACCCTTCCATACGCACTCCGTCACATTCACCCTGACACCCCTCACACCCACTCCATAACCATCAACCTGACGCCCACACATTCACTCCACCATGATCACCCTGACGCCCTCACACTCGCTAAATTACCGTCACCCTGACCCCCTCACACTCAATCCATCATCCTCAATCTGACCCCCTCACAATCACTCCACCAACGCCACCATGACCCTCTCACACTCGCTCCATCATCGTCACCCTGACACACTCACACTCACGCCATCACCGTCAGACTGAACCCATTACACTCACTGCATCACTGTCACCCTGACACCCTCACACTCACTCCATCACCTCACATTCATCCACTCACATTCCCTCCATCACTATCGTCCTGACCACCACACACTCACTCCATCACCGTCAACCTGACCCCTCACACTCTCTCCGTCACTGTTACCCTGACCCCCTCACACTCACTCCATCACCGTCACACTGATCCCATCACACACACTCCATCACCGTCACCCGGACAACCTCACACTCACTCCATCACCGTCACCCTGACCGCTTACACTCACTCCATCACAGTCACTCTGAAACCCTAACACTCACTCCATCACCCTCACCCTGACTCCCTCTCACTCAGTCCATCACTATCACACTGACCCCCTCACACTCACTCCCTCACCGTCACACTGATCCTCTCACACTCCCTCCGTCACTGTCAGACTGACCCCCTCATACTTGCACCTTCACCGTTACCCTCATCCCCTCACAATCACTCCATCATCGTCATCCTGATCCCCTCACACACACTCCATCACCGTCACATTCATCCTCTCACTCTCCCTCCGTCACTATCACCCTGACCCCCTCACACTCACTCCATCACCATCGCCCTGAAGCCCTCAGCCTCACGCCATCACTGTCACATTGATCCTATCAAACTCACTCCATCACCGTCGCACTGACTCCCTCACACTCACTCTATCACCAT
>NW_025211450.1:0-2043 GCF_004010195.1 Chiloscyllium plagiosum
TACATCTTGGAATGAATTAGTGGGAATTTATATCCCCGCATCTTCACAAACACTTCCCCCCACCTCCTTGCTATGCCAATCCTCATAATATGAAGAGGTATTATTTACCTGCACTGACTTTTTAACTATATGTTATTGAGTAATGAGCTGCATCGTGTGTCTCTGTGCACCTGATATTAGTACAGTACACTCTGTAATAGCATTATCTATAGCCTTCTTTGTTACTAATTTCTTTTATCATCAGCATTCATCTGCTCTCTAAAGCATTTTCTTGTCTTGTGGGCAAAAACTGGACACATTCAAATAATTTACTGTGCTTTTTGATGCATGGTGTTGACGATTAACATTAAATACCAGCAACAGAGTTTATTGCTGTATTGAGTCATTAACACAAGCTGCTGATGAGGCAAAAACAGCATTCTGCAAATCCTGGAAACCTGACGGAAGAGCTAATATTGCTGCAAATACTCAGCAGGTCTGGCAGCATCTGCAGAGAAAAAGAGATATAGTTCATGTTTCAGATTAATGACACTCTATTTGATGAAGGCTGCTGACGAAACACATCACTGCACATCCCAGACTTCTATGCTGTGATTTTGAGATCCTGTACTTGTGCTTATGTGTGCAACTGAGTGTAGTGTGAGAGATCACTGAACAGCGTTTACACACCAATCATTTGGAATGGCTGGACAGGGAAGTGTTTGGGAGCTGTTTTAAGGAGCTAAGTACTTCTCAGGTCAAGAATTGAACTTACAACTAAATACAGAATGTCTCTGACACACTCACTTGGGACGAGAACTCTCATGTTTGTTTTTATTATCTTTACTCTGACTCTTATGGGATTTTGCTTGCGAGGATAAGGGATATGGCGAGAGGCTGAGTAATTGGGGAAAATGATAAGGGAAAGGTGATTAATTAGGGCTGATAGCTACAAGGAAGGTGAACGTAGTTGGGGCTGAGTGATCTGGGGACACTGCAGGAAATTGAAGATGAGGGATTTGGGGAGAGTGTGGGTAATTGAAGCTGAGGGGTATGGAGAGAGTTTAGATTAGATTAGATTAATTACAGTGTGGAAACAGGCCCTCTGGCCCAACAAGTCCACACCGACCCGCCGAAGCGCAACCCACCCATACCCCTACATTTACCCCTTACCTAACGCTATGGGCAATTTAGCATGGCCAATTCACCTGACCTGCACATCTTTGGACTGTGGGAGGAAACCGGAGCACCCGGAGGAAACCCACGCAGATACGGGGAGAACGTGCAAACTCCACACAGTCAGTCGCCTGAGTCGGGAATTGAACCCAGGTCTCTGGCGCTGTGAGGCAGCAGTGCTAACCACTGTGCCACCGTGCCGCACAGTTAAAAATCACACAACACCAGGTTATAGTCCAACAGGTTTAATTGGAAGCACACTAGCTTTCGGAGCGTCACTCCTTCATCAGGTGCTAGTGGAGGGCTCAATCCTAACACACAGAATTTATAGCAAAAATTTACAGTGTGATGTAACTGAAATTATACATTGAAAAATTGATTGTCTGTTAAGCCTTTCATCTGTTTGAATACCATGATAGTTTCACTTCTTTCATATGTAAATCACAAAACCTTTTTTTAAAAGTTGCATTCTCAGGTTAGCTGTTAACAATAGTGATAACTGGGCAATATGTTGAAGGTCCCCTGTGTTCTCTGTCTATGCCACGATGTTTAGATTGATTCTAATCTAAAAAGTGAGATAACGGAGTTTTACATGAATGCATGCAGTTTTTGAGCAAAGTATAATGTAACGCTGCAAGTACAAATTCACCCCACAAAATATATGTGTGCATGTGGGTCTTTGTCTGTCTGTGTGTGTGTGTCGGTCTGGGTTGGGGGTTGTGAATGTGAGAAAGTGCATGTGCGTGTGTGTAGTGAGTGCAGAGTGTCTTAACTCTGTGAAGGGGTGCATGTGTAAGTGTGGGAGTGTGTGTGTCTGTAAGGGTGTGCATGGGTGTCTGTGTGTGCGTCTGTGCATATGTGTGTCCGTGTGTATGTGTGTATAGGAGT
>NW_025211450.1:2490-3701 GCF_004010195.1 Chiloscyllium plagiosum
ACCCTGTCGGTTGCAGCACGTGTCTGTCTCCTGAGGAAGTCATTACGGTTCCTTGCTGTGGCACGTCGGAACTGGCGGTTGATGAGTTCGGCATCATACCCCATTCTTGTGAGGGCAACCCTGAATACTTCCAGGTGTCCGTCACGTTCCTCCTCATCTGAGCAGATTCGGTGTATGCATAGGGCTTGTCCATAGGGGATGGCTGTTTTAATATGTTTTGTGTGGAAGCTGGAGAAGTGTAGCATTGTGAGGTTGTCTGTGGGTTTGCGGTAGAGTGTGGTGCTGAGGTGTCCATCCTTGATGGAGATGCATGTGTCCAAGAATGAGACAGATATTAGAGAGTAGTCCATGGTGAGTTTGATGGTGGGGCGAAACTTATTGATGTCACTGTGACTCCAGAGGAAGAAAATGTCGTCAATGTGCCTGGTGTATAATGTTGGTTGGAGATCCTGCATAGAGAAGAAGTCTTGTTCGAACCTGTGCATAAAAATGTTGGCATATTGGGGTGCAAATTTGGTCCCCATGGCTGGTCCATGTGTCTGGATGAAGAACTAGTTGTCAAAGGTGAAGATGTTGTGATCAAGGGTAAAGCGGATGAGTTGTAGGATGGTGCTTGGAGATTGGCAGTTGTTGGTGTTGAGTACTGAGGCTGTTGCCGCAATGCCATCATTGTGGGGATGCTGGTGTAGAATGCAGAAACGTCCATTGTGACAAGGAATGTTCCTGGTTCGACTGGTCCGTGGGTGCTGGGTTTCTGTAAGAAATCTGTAGTGTCACGACAGAAGCTGGAGATCCCCGGTACAATAGGTTTCAAGATGCCTTCCACATAGCCGGAGAGATTCTCACACAGGGTCCCATTGCACGACAAACTGGGACGTCCTGGTGTGTTGGCTTTGTATCTCCAAATCATGATATGGAGAGAATGTGGGTAATTGGAGGTGAGGTATATGGGGAGAGTGTGGATAATTGGAAGTGAGGTATATGGGGAGAGTGTGGGTAATTCAAGATGAGGGATATGGGAAGAGTGTGGACAGTTGGGGTTGAGAGTTATGGCGATAGTGAGGTAATTGGAGATGAGGGATATGGGGAGAGTGTGGGTAATTTGAGGTGAGGGATTTGGAGATAGTGTGCGTAATTGGGGCTGAGGTATATGGGAAGAGTGTGAGTAATTCGAGATGAGGTATATGGGGAGAGTGTGATTAATTGAAGAT
>NW_025211450.1:20982-23186 GCF_004010195.1 Chiloscyllium plagiosum
GTGTCACTGCAGTGTTGGTCATTAATATCCAGGTGTGTCACTGCAGTGTTGGTCATTAATATTCAGGTGTGTCACTGCAGTGTTGATCATCAGTGTTTACCATAAAGCCATGAGATCTACCTTAGTTCAATGAGGGTGGTTTTGCCAGGTGGAGCATCAGGGTGACTTATGTGCCAAATGGTGCCAAGCAGCAGGTGATAGACAGTGGTTAGCAATCCGTTCTAACTAAGCTCTTCAGTCCTGATGCAACCAGCTGTGAATGGTGGTGGGCAATGAAACGACACACTGAGGAAGGAGGCTCCACAAATAACCCAATCTTCAATATCTGAAAGCCGAGCACATCGATGCAAAAAAATTTGCACTCGTATTCAGCTTGGAACACCCAAGTGGATGATCCATCTAAGTGTCCTCCAGAGCACCCCAGCATCAAAGATGCAGTCTTCAGTGAGTGTGACAGCATGGCTGCATTGGACTGAGTGTAGCATCAAGGTGTAGCAGAACTGGCAATGGAAATCAGAAGGAAAGCTCTCCAATGGTCGGGATCATACCTGGCACATGGGAAGCTGGTTGTGATTGTTGGGGTTCAGACTTGTCAGCTCCAGGACATCTCTGCAGGAGTTCCTTAGGGTGGCGTCCAGCCATCTTCAGTTGCTTCATCAATGACCTTCCCCTTGAATGTAAGGTCTGAAGTGGAAATGCTTGCCGATAATTGCACAATATTCAGCACCATTCTCATCTCCTCAGATACCATGTCCAAATGCAACCAGACAATGTGCAGGCTTGGGCTGAAAAGTGTTAAGTAACATTTATGCAGCACAAATTCCAGGAAATGATTTTCTCCAAGTAGATCTAATTGGACTATTGTTCCTTAACATTTACTGGTAATATATCACTGAATTCCCCACTATCAACATCCTGGAGATTACCATTGACCAGAAATTCACCTGGACTCGGCATATAAACACAGCAGCCACAAGTGCAGGTCAGAACTAGGAATACTGCAGTAAGTAACTCACCTCCTGGCTATTCAAAGTTGTCCATAAGGCACAAGGCCAGCTGTAATTTCATCATGTCAAGTTTATTGAGTGTTGTTCGAATTGCATTCATTCAGGCAATTGGGGAGTATTCCCTTGTCTTGTGCCTTAATACATAATCAATGAGTTCTGTCCTGTTTGTATTAAACAGAGTGCTATCACCAACAAGATCAAATGGTACATGAGTAAAAAGAAGGAAGGAGCGAAGGAGCATTGGCTAGACTGGGCTGACCAGAAGTATGAGGTGAGATAACTTTATATATTTCCATTACCATGGAAGTTTCACTTAGTGGCAAGCAGGCAACTCTCTGAAATGCTCACTGCTGTGCACGGGTGATAGACCTTGAAATGTTTGAAATAAACCAAGGAAAGGTGGGCTGAATTTTGGGATGGTTTGGGTTCTGCTGGAATTCCTCACCCTTTGCAATGGCCTTATACATTCTGTTGCAATCGGGTTAAATAAGCTTTTATCACCAATCTTTCAAGTGTTAGCCACTAAGCAACCTTCGTTTCCTCGCTATTTTATGACTTTCCTGCCATAATGTCTGTGCCCAGGCTGCATAAGAAAATTTCACGCTTTTGCTTGCTTTGCTGCACTGTGGAATTTGAGGTAACATTAAACATATTGATGTTTCACTTGTCTATATCACTACTGCACTTGTCTGGCAAGAGAGGTCAGAAGCAATGTCAAAACATATAACCCCCAATCAGGGAGTCAGGGGTAGTGTCAGAAAAAGCAAACATTTGGAATGGGATTACAATTACAATTGTGACTGGTGCCCCAAGCACACATTCTTCTGGTATCTCTGTTTTTGTGAACATGGAAAGACTGGAGCAGACCATTCAGCCTCTCAAGCCTCCTCCTGTACTCAGTTAGATCGCATCTAATCTGTATCTCAACTCTATTTACCCACATTTGGCCCACATCCTTGATAAGCTTGCTGTTCAAAGTAAATCTTTTCATCCCAGTCTTGAGAATTTCGATTGACTCCCCATCCCAGCATCCATAGGCTGTTGAGGGGGAAATGGTTTCAGATTTTGTGTAAAAAACAATCTTTCTCTTGATTCCAATCCTGAACGGTCTGGCTTTAATGTTAAAGTTGGTCTGCTAAACTTCTGATTTCCCAACCAAAAGTAAATAATCTCTTCATGTTTATCCTGTCACATTGT
>NW_025211451.1:0-3024 GCF_004010195.1 Chiloscyllium plagiosum
ACAGTTGCAGCGTGGAAGAGTGAAAACACAACATTATACTACAAAGAATATATTTAGAGCTGGGGAAAGTGGAAACATGATGCCAGTAGTCCGCCCAGTGAGACAGACAATGCCCTTTTTCCTGCAGTGCATGAGTCCACCAACTTCTATTGATGGTCGGTGTCAGGGTTTGTAACGTTTGCTTCACTTTTGAGAGTATGCTGATTTTGCTGCAGCACAACGCCAGTTCAATTCCAGCTTCGGCCGGTTGTCTCGGCGGAGTTTGCACATTTTCCCTGTGTCTGCAACGGTTTTCTTCGGATGCTTCAGTTTCCTCCTACAATCCAAAGATGTGCTTGTCTGTTCAATTGGCTATAGGCAATTTATTTGGCCAGTTGAACACACATGCACATCTTTGGATTAAGGAATACAAGGAAGCGTCATTAAGAGAAAACGTTGCTAAAATTCGGCGGAGTTGCAATATATTCTTTCATAATGTAACGGGAAGAAGGTGCACAAGAAAAGTTAACGTTCACTAATTATCAGTCGCACGAACTTTGCATGGATGTTGGAGGAAATTAATATTTTTTTAAGCAGTTAAACATTTGTTATTACTCGGGAGAAAAACAATATTGATAAAAAAAAGTGTTAATGTAACCAGTGAGGAGGTATTGAATGGTTGACGGGATATGATGTGACCAATCTTCATGAGTGAGTTAGGTATATCTGAATCTTTTTGCGAGGCAAGGGAGGAAATTAAATGGATTAGGGCACATAGTTTAAACTCCCATCTGGCCACAGAGAAAAGTTTGGGGGAATGGAAGAAATTGAATCGTCTGATGTGGTTAACCCAGGAATTTACTCTCGACTGACACTCGGGTCGGAAACATGGGATATACTAGATACAATTCTAAAGATAAGGCTCGAAATTTCAACGTGGAGTTGTCACACTGACTTTTTCAATATGACAGTAAACATCGTAAAATTGGTAGTTTTTTGAATAAGTGATCTGTTGCCCCTTTTATGCCATGGAGTCCTTCACATTACCCCTTGGAGAGTGATCTCAGCAGGCTGACATGCTGGTGTGACAATGCCCCTCTTGCTGCGCCTGGGTTGGCCCAATTCAGGAAAGGTGAACCCGAAACCCACCATTCATGCTTTGTGAACATTAACTCCAGTGCCTGGCCAAGTGCTCCCGAGTTCTGGATGTGATATTGAGTGCAGAAATCGCAAGACTAACACTCGAAAAATGCGCTCTTCGTGACCTGGTCATTTTCTTTCCAGGGCAGAACCACAGTGATCTTCCCAATGATCGCCAATGCCTTGGCCATCCTTGGACCAATTGTGTTCATTCAGCAGATCGCAAGAGTGCATTAAAATCCAAACAGCGGTTTGTGAGAGAAAACGTCGGCCGTCACCATCAGGAAGAGAAATTACACTCTGCAGAATCAGGACCTCGCAGCACCAGAGAGCAACGCATCTCCAATCACGGGATGAGTCGCCATGTATTCTGCCCATCCCGTGTCATGGAAACTCTTAAGTAGCGTTGTGGTCTTCGGCTGCCGATATTGCACACTTTTTTGGCGACAAGCTGGAAACATCCTGCTCCCTGGGATGGTTTTTCTGGTTTACTTCAAAAAGCGAAGGGTGACCCACTCTTAGGAGATGAGCAGGGCCTCCAGTGCATTGCATTTTTTCACTTAATCTGGACGTTCAACATCCTTTCGGCCTCGCCATGCCAACCTCCCCAACCAGCCCCCTCCATTATTGCACAAATGCTGCCCTGTTATCTCATCACGTCAATTCTAGTGATACGCCATCTCGATAAGAAGCGTTAGTTTGCTTTCACACCACAGATGCTGCCTGAACCGTTGTTTTCCCGAGCACGTTTTTCTTTTTAGTAGACATTCCAGCATCTGCACCGATCTGCTCCTGCTAGGTTTCTGCGTGTTCTGCACAAGTAGCCCATGCAGTGCTCTGTGATTGGTCTCTGTTCAGATAAATGCTCTTCCTTTTTTCTTTCTTCCAAACTGAATAGTTTATAACGTTCCTAGGTCATTCTCAAATTGCCACCATTTTGCTCTCTAAACTCCGACTAACAATTTGTAAACTGTTTGTAATGGTCTCGCAATTGTTGTTGTCTAAATATTTTATGAACATACCTTTTCTTCCCCCATCACGTCACTTCTGCACATTGTAAACTGTTTTGTTCCCAGCATGGAGCACCCTGGAGCTCCAATTGCCATGGGGAGCTAATCTGACAAATAGGGCTACTCCTCACTTGTTATTTCTTTCCCAGTATGTCTTCCAAATTCCATATGTCTTCCAAAAAAGAAATAATAGCACAGTGGCCTTGTATTATGTGTCGTAACCTTTAATTAAATATCTTATCGACCGCCGTTGAGCATTCCAAAATAACTCATTTCTTGTTTCCCCTTTGCCCACTCCGGTTGGAATTCCTCAGAATAGTCTCAGACAAGTCAGACAATCTGACATTCATGACATGATGTTGACTTTCCCTTACTATGCTATGATAGTTTTTGAATTCTTATACTCTTGCAATCTGAACAATTTAGATTAGATTAGATTCGATTAGATTAGATTAGATTAGATTAGATTAGATTAGATTAGATTAGATTAGATTAGATTAGATTAGATTAGATTAGATTAGATTAGATTAGATTAGATTAGATTAGATTAGATTAGATTAGATTAGATTAGATTAGATTAGATTAGATTAGATTAGATTAGATTAGATTAGATTAGATTAGATTAGATTA
Source organism: Chiloscyllium plagiosum (assembly GCF_004010195.1). NCBI lineage: Eukaryota > Metazoa > Chordata > Chondrichthyes > Orectolobiformes > Hemiscylliidae > Chiloscyllium > Chiloscyllium plagiosum. Next base: position 2,760 of record NW_025211451.1, read on the forward strand.
GATTAGATTAGATTAGATTAGATTAGATTAGATTAGATTAGATTAGATTAGATTAGATTAGATTAGATTAGATTAGATTAGATTAGATTAGATTAGATTAGATTAGATTAGATTAGATTAGATTAGATTAGATTAGATTAGATTAGATTAGATTAGATTAGATTAGATTAGATTAGATTAGATTAGATTAGATTAGATTAGATTAGATTAGATTAGATTAGATTACTTACAGTGTGGAAACAGGCCCTTCGGCCCAACAGTTCCA
>NW_025211451.1:4891-7891 GCF_004010195.1 Chiloscyllium plagiosum
CAAACAACGAGATGACGCCTGCCCACACCAGGCAGTGAGCCATATCCGCTACCTCTTGCATGCTGTTTAATGGAACACAGGAAACTTATAGCCATGAAATGTACTGCTCTTGATCCTCGACGCTCCAACGCCAGACCTCAGAAAATCAAATGTGAAGGAGTCAGGATAGGTATCTTGCCAACAGTCCACCAGGTTGAAGTATGTGACGCAATCCATCATAACCATGGCAAACAGAGAACAGATTGGACACCGTGACGTCAATCTGCTACTCGAAGATGTATTTAAAATCCCTTCCCACTGGATAACATGAGCATTTCTCCATGGAACCGAGATTAGTGGACAGTTCTTCAAAGAAGCATATCTGCCTTGGCCTGAATACAAGAGATAGCAGTTTAAGATGAATCGAATGGCATTACACCAGCGAGTTTACATTCAAGATGTCTAGCTGAAAATGTGGGACCAACTATGCAATCACTCCGTGCGAATTGTTGATGACGTGATTTCATAAGCTAGCAGACATGTGTGACAGAATATCATGAAGCTCGTGTTTATCTGCTTTAAACTGCCACTCGTCAACTCATTCGCCCAGTTGGCCAAGATACCGTTGTTCTCTTAAGATAATCTTCATCGCTGTTCAATAATACGTCTTTTTGTTTCACCTGTAAAGTTTCAATGAAGCAGTAACATCTTGTAGCCGTATACTAAATACGGGAAGTCTATAAGTAGTCTTTGTCTCCACAGTTTAGAAAATATGCCTTTTTTTAATTGCAGGTAGATCACAGAGAGTGCACTCGAATCATCTTCGGTGTGAAGAGATTGTTATATGAGCAAAGCTTATACAGTTTGGGACTCTGCTCGTTTTAATTTGGAAGATTAAGACAGGGCTCTTTAAATATATGGGTAACAGAAATAATACAATAACGTTTGCAGTCTTGGGAATTCAAAGAACAAATAGCATAGTCCCAAAATTAAGTGACACAATTTTTACACTGAGGTGAATAGGTATTTTTCTCTCTCTGAGATTTGTGAGACTTTGGAATTCGTTGGAACAGAAAGCTTTAGGGGCGGGATCTTTGTCTACGATTAAGACTTAGAAATATCGATTCTTTGTCAGTAGAGGAATAGCCATGACTGAGAAAACGCGCGCAACTAGTTTGGATGAATGTGAGAACAACAATAATCCTTTGAACCGTTGAGCAAATTCGAAGGCAGAATACTCTATTACTTTAACGAATACCTACTGTATAATTAAGATCTTCTTAAATCAGGCAATGCATGTATAATAAGATAAAGAGTCATCTGTTGTGGAGTCAGTCTTCTGTGATTTACGAGGTTAACAGTTCGACAGACATAATCTAGTACTTTGACGCAAAAGAACAATTATATGGTTGCGTTCAGTTAAATGTGATACTTACCACATGAAACGATAACTAAATATTTTGTGAAGGTACCTGTTGCGGTTGCAAAAGCACAAGGCTAAGCCTGGATGAAGGAGACACTAGCCATAAAGTGGGAAATTGCTCGTCAGATACAGTGCAAATGACACTTTCACGGAAGGAAGGAGTGACAGACTGCTACAGAAGCGAAACAGCAACTTCGGGCCAACTTGTTCATGGCGACCACGTTTTCTGAGCTGAACTAGCCCCATATGCATGTTTTGGATTTTATTCCACGAAGCATTTCTTATCCATGCACCTGCTCAAATCTCTTTTAACCGGGGCAATATACGAGGTCAAGAATGTGACCTCTTTGCCTCCTATTTCACAGGATCAACGAACCAGCCTATCCAGCCTTTCCTTATCACTCAAATCTTCCAATCTTGGAAAATGCCCTCGAAGCCTTTTTGCATCCATCCCAATCTAACAGCAATTTACTTATAACTTTTAATCACCCAAACAGGATATGCCTTCTGAACACCTGAACTTAATGCTCTAAAGCAATGAGTATCAAACGCCTTCGTCACTATCTGTCTACCCGTGATGCTGAGAAAAAAGGAAATGTACACTTGCACCCCTCAGTCTCTGTGTTGCACAATGCGTTATCATTGACTGCATCAGTCCTGTCGTGGTTTGCCTTACCAAGGAGAATCAACTGGAAGTTATCTGTTTTAAACTGCCACTCGTCAACATACTCACCAAGTTGGTCAAGATCCCATTGTACTTTTAAGATAATCTTCTTCACTGTTCAATCAATCACTATTTTATGTTTTATCCGCGAAGTTACTAACCATTCCTCCTACCCATTCTTCCAAATCAGTCACATAAAGTAGGAACAACAGTAGACCCAGTAGCAATACGAGCGACACTTTGATATTCACAGGCTTCCAGTCTGAACAACTAGCCTCTCACCCTACTCTCTACTACCGTCATGTCAAACTTGTGTCCAAATATCCAACTCTCCTTAGATCCCATATGATCTCATCTTATAAACAGTGCATTCATGCCGAACCTTGTTAAAAGCTTTCTGAGCGTCCATGTAGGCAAGTCTACTGCTCTGCCTTTATATATCTTATTGGGAACCTCCGAAAAAACTCAATAAATTTTATGAGATACAATTTTCAATGCACAACGATATGCTGATCATTCATAATCAGTCCTTGACTTTTCAAGTGCAGATAATCTAATCTGAGTAAGATTAGGGCCAATCGAAGACAGAAGTGGGAAGTTGCATGTGGAATCTGAGGACACAGAAGAAGTGATTAATGGATACTTTTCGTCAGTGTTCACACTAGAAAAGGGCAATATTAGTGAGAGTATGGAAATGCAGTCTACTAGATCAGATGGAATTATGGTTGACAAAGAAGAGATTTCAGCAATTTTGGAAGATCTGGAAGTAGATACCACCGTGAGCCGGATCAGATTTATTCGTGGATTCTGTGGGAAGCCAGGGAGGAAATTACAGAGCTTTTGTTTTTGATCATTATGTCATCATTATCATCCTCCCACAACACTCGAGAATGGCAAATGCTATTAACTTGTTTCAGAAGGGAGTCCAAACAAC
>NW_025211451.1:10504-12912 GCF_004010195.1 Chiloscyllium plagiosum
TCGAACTCAGCACCGCCTTCCTAACCTGCAATCTTCTTCCTAACCTCTCCGCCCCCACCCCAGTCTGACCTATCACCCTCACCTTGACCTCTTTCCACCTATCACATTTCCGACGCCTCTCCCCAAAGTCCCTCCTCCCTACCATTTATCTTAGCCTGCTGGACAAACTTTCCTCATTCCTGAAGAAGGGCTTATGCCCGAAACGTCGATTCTCCTGTTCCTTGGATGCTGCCTGACATGCTGCGCTTTTCCAGCAACACACTTTCAGCATAGAACATACATATAGATAATAATGGAATAGCGTAGGTTTGATGAGCATCAGGTTAAATTCACAGGTCAGCGGAACATCGAGGGCCGAAAAGCCTGTGTTGCACTGTAATGTTCTATGTTCTATGCTGTATGTACTGTCAAAATCCACTGAAGCTAATTGTCCATCGGTGATGTGAAGCTCACCAGTTGGCGTTTTCCTGGATTTTGCTCGCCACCTTTGTCAAATAATGGCACAACTTTCATCAACCTGCTGTCTTCCAGCAACTCACTTGTGGTAGTCCATGATCAAAAATATCTCTGCTGCGTCCCTCAATTTCGGCTCCAACTTTCCATAATGTCCATTGATGTAATTGATCTGGTCCCAGCTATTTGCCCACCTTTGCATAGTTTACTGCATCCAGCAACCCTTTATACGCCGTGTAGATTCTTTTCCACTCATTGCTTTTCATTCTGCAAAACCTTTCTGGCTCGCTGCACAGTGAATATTGACGCGACATATCCGTTTCGAATCTCCCACGTGAAAATGTATGGCGCTGGAAAAGCATAACCGGTCAGGCAGTATGCAAGGAACAGAAGTATTGATGTTTCCAGTATAAGCCCTTCCTCAGGATCCCACATGTCGCTTGTGATTCCAGACTTACCTTCATTTCAGCTCTCTATACCTCTACTAAGAAACGAGATGGAGTCAGATGGAATGGAATCTCTGTAGGCAGAATTGTGGAAACGCAAAGGTGTTTGGAGTTATGTACAAGCCTCCAAATGGTAATCAATAGCTGGGGCACAATGTATGCAAGAAGATAGAAAAGATGTGTTGGAAAGGCTAGGTTACTTTGATCATGGGGTTTTCAATAAGCAGGTGGGCTGGCAAAATCAGGTTGGTAGTGGATTTCAAGCAAAGGAATCTTTGGAATGTCTACGAGATGCCTTTTTGGATTAGCTCATGGTGGAGCCCTGTAGAGAACAAGCAATACTGGATTTTGTGCTGTGCAATGAGACAGACGTGTTCAGGGAGCTTAAGGCAAGGAGAGCTTCGGAGTCAGTGATCGCAGTGTGATTAAATTCTGACTGCAATTTGAGAGAAGATAGATAGAATCTAAGGTAATGGGATTACAGCTGAATAAAAACAACTTTAGATGTACGAGAGAAGAGATAGGTACAATCGATTGGGAGAGTAAATTCACTGGAATGATGATCGAACAGAAAAGACAAGAGTTTCTGGAAGTAAGACAGATGACACAGCAAGGATTAGCTCAGAGGAAAATGAAAAAAGAATGCAAAAGCATGAGGCAACCATGGTTGGATTTGTGTGTCCGTGATAACATTAAAGTAAAAGAAAAAGCAGATGATATGGTGAACGGAAGTGAGGATTGAGAAGCTTACAAAGACCAAAAGAGAATAAGGAAAAAGCAAAGAAATAACCAAGGAGCAAATAAAGGAGGTCTGTAACGTTTCTTTAGAAATATCAAAGAGAGAAGAGAGGCAAACGTGCACAGTGGGCCTATGGAAAATGACGCTGGAGAGATATTCGTGGGTAACAGGGAAATAGCTGAGGAAATACAGTTACTTTGTGGATAATATCCAAAAATACAAGAGAGTGATAGACAAGAGCTGAGTCCGGTGTCTATCACTAAAGTGAAAATGTTAGAGAAACTGAATTGCCTGAAGATGGATAAATAACCTGGATCAGGTGGACTACAGTACAGAATTCTACAGGAGATAGCTGAAGAGATAGTGGAAGCGTAAGTGGTGATATTTTAGGAATCACTAGGATCACTAGCATCCCAAGGACTGGAAAATCGCTAAAGTGACAACCCCGTTTTAAAGGAATGATGCAAAAGACAGAAGGTTGAAGGAAAAATTAATCTAAATTAATCCTGGGTAAGATTCTGAAATCCATTGCGAAGAATGAGATCTCTGTATACTTGGAAGTGTGTAATATATGACGGCAAAGAGGGCCTTGACCTTAAGAAGGCAAAACTAAGGAACGGCAACAACAGGAAAATGAGCAAAACCTGCGGTTTTAGCGAATAATATAACTTGCTGAAATGTAATCGGGGAGAAAACTTCGTGAAACTGAACAGTTGTGCTTTTTCTTCCAAAAGCTTTTCTTTAATAAATGACTTCTGGTTGACTTGTAA
>NW_025211451.1:15712-21530 GCF_004010195.1 Chiloscyllium plagiosum
TCAATGTTACTAGTGTATGTTCAACACTTGGTCCAACTTCTCCTGCTGAGGCCTCTGGCTTAGCTCGAAGCCATGGAACATTCTTTGGTGGGTTTTTTTCTCTCTGTAAAACGTGTCTAACGATATTCTATGATTTTTCTGCGGAGAATGTGTGTAACACCATTCTGTGTTTTTTTTTCTCTGTAAACCGTCAGAACACTATGCAAAGACAACAACAGGAAAATGAGGAAAATTCCAGTTTTTTAACAATAAAAGATCAAGCCGTCGGGTAATCAGGCAGACAGCTTAATGAGCCTGAATTTTACACTCTGTCTCCCAAAAGCTATTGTTTAATAGATGACTTCTGATAGACTTTTAAATTCGTAATTTGGCATTATCTCAGGCCGACAAAGCCCACATAAATCATCTTCTTGACATGAATATATTCACACCCAGTTCACATGAACGGTTGGAATTAATTTGAAAGTTTTACACCCAGCTGTTTCCAGGCCTATCCAGGTCTGTTTATTCCAGCAGTTGAACGGAGATTGAGCAATCTACTCATCCAACTGATACCAAGCTGTGACAAATGAATTCCTGTGATTGGATTCAAAACTTTCAACAGTTATGTGGCTGTCAACTAAGACACCACAGTCAACCGACCCAGTCCATAAAACAGCTAATACATGCCCATGTTTTACGAATAATACAGGCACGCCATCTGATGCTGGAACTATAGACGAGGTCAATGTTCCAATGGTCATCGTCCTTGACATCAGGAACTCGAATGTATCCCCCTGTCGAAATTCATGCCTCACGATGATTTTCATCATGATCAAATCTGCATCAGCACGCAACGCTGACAATTACCTGACAATGAAAGCAACAAGTACATTTGGTCCAATTGTTTCCCATCATAATATTTCGGAAGTTCTCATCAAAACTTGATGTGACTTAAAAACACTTATCATCCTCTGAACGATGTTTCGTTTCCGGAGACATCGCTGAATAAAAGGAACATCCTGTTCTCTACGGACCTTGTACGAATGAGCGAGATCATGAAATGAGTAACCATCGAGGCGTGACCTGAAGTAAGCTATTGAATAACTACGACATCGAACTATCCAAAGACATCTGAAATAAGTGGCACCCAGCAGGAAATGTCAGAACTGACAAAGCAGGAATCAGTCATGAATGTTCTGGCTGATGCAGGTTAATACTCTCACTCATAGCTTCACAATTCAGGGGTTCCTCAGCTCAATATACTCAGTCCAGCCATACTACAATGATGCATGATAACTTACTAAATATGACATTATCGCATTTGTCAACCTACTCCGGGGATAGTCAAAGACTGTACGACATTAATAACATCTCGGATTCGTAATCGGCCATGATTTCCTGCTAAATGAGCTGCACAACGAACAGATTTGTTTTAATAAGTTTCATGTAGATTTCATGCTGCAGACATGTCATGAAATGAAGAATTCCAACAAAACAAAAAATGACTAATGAATTGTTGATAAGCATTGTTAATCAGTCACCATGGATATTCTGACTGCTAACTGAGATCGAGAACTAAGTTCACATCTATGTTTATGTGTGTGCGTGTGTGTGTGTTTATAAATGTGTATATACATACACAAGCACCTATTGTGCGAAACAACTGTCCTCGCGCGTGCTTTAAAGTCATTTCAGGTCCAACTGTACTGCTTATACGTCTTCAGCTGCATTTCTACCAGATCCGTTAAGATATGCAGATGTTATTTGAAGAAGCCTATCAGTTTACTAAATATTTTTGCAGCTGCTTTCAATTGTCACAAGATAAATGTGAAACCAGTTTACTTCCTTCAAATCGAAACTTTATTCGAGCTTTTAATGAATTCAGTTTTACTTTTACCAAACCTCCTTCAGATATCATGTCTCATTGATTTGTGATGAAATATTTGATAGGATAAGTACTTGAAAATGACAAAGCAAGTTCATAAGGTTGTCTAGATATCATACGGCATGCTTATCGACATCCATAAGACCCGTCATTGAAAGAGTTGCTCAGTCATGTTGCAAGCATATATAATTTTAGTTGAGCCACACTGGAGTACTGTGCACAAATTGTTTGCCAAAATATAGGAATGATATGGCGGTATTGTAACCGTGCAGAAGAGGTTCACCAGGATCCTTCATGGATCAGAGTGTATCAGCTATCATAGGAGAACGATATATTTATGTTGGGAACAGCAATGTGATGGCGATCGAAGGAACACCTGATTGAAGTACAAAAAATTATGAGATGTATTGAAAGGTAATCACAGTCTTTCTCTAGGGTAGTAACGTCAAAGGCTCGGAGGCATTCTTTGAACATGAGAGGGGAAAAATAGAAAGGGAATTTGTGATTTGATTTTGCACAGCAGTTGATCCAGCTTTGGAAAAGGCAGCCAGGGCAGATGGTAGACGGAAATGTATTTGCAAGGCCAAAGATTAATTCCGAAAGTCATATGAACATACAATGAATAGAGTCGTATGCACCATGTGCAGGCAAATAGTAGAAGTTAAACATGACGACATGGACAACACATACGTCGCGTGCTGATGGGTCGTTTCCCGTGTTTTTTTCTCCGCTATGCACTGTATTCCATTGTGTGAGAAGCCATATATTTATTACTGTCTTTGTTTTTGGATATGAAATAACGAAGTTCTTGATAAAACTGAGATGATCGTTAACTAAGGAAGAATTATTGCCAAGTGATAAAATCATTTGTTAGAAAACAGAAACGATCTAACAACTCTGATGTGCATTAATTGTATGGCGTTCAATATGAAGAGAAAAATTCCCATTTTCTCGTTAAAAAATAATTTTATGAGATGAGTTCCCCGAGACACAGATGATCACTGACTGTGCCAAATTTCACTTATTCCCACAATTCCAGCAATGGATCCTGCAACAGTGGTCCAATCCAACAAATATTACATTATAGTCTTCTTTTGCTTTCGTCTTGCTCCTCAAGTAATTGCTCACAAATGTGTTGCTTCACGGGCCTTCTTTTTACTTTCTTCCCTTCAATCGATTGGAACAAAGAACATAGAACGCTACAGCACAGCACACGACGTTTGGCTCCTGATGTTGTGCAAACCTTTGATCTTAATTCATATCAAAAAAAATCCTATATAAATAAACGACCCCTGACATCTCCCCTAAACATTCTGGTCAAAGTTAAGTCCCGTTTTGTTAGCCATTTCTGTCGTGGCAATATAGTCTATGATCATTCACTCTGTCTACGTTTCTCATCATCTTGATACCTCGATCAAGTCGCTCCAATTAGAGAAGATTCAGCTTTTTCAACCGTTCTTCAAGTGACATGCCTTCCAAATCTGACAGCATCCTGGTAAAAATGGTCTGATGCCATACGTTACCTGCAATGAGGAGACCAGAAATGAACACAATATTCCAAGTGTGGCTGAGTCAGGGATTTATAGCGATGCAACATGACCGAGAGTCATACAGTAACAGAGATGTACAGCATGGAAACATACCTTTTGGTCCAACGAAACATGCCGACCAGAGATCCGAACCCAATCTCGTCCCAACTTGCTAGCACACGGCACATATTCCTCCAAGCCTTTCCTATTCACATACCCATCCAAATGCCTTTTAAATGTTGCAATTGCACCAGCCTCTACCCCTGACAGCTCAGTCAATATACGTTGCGTGAAAAAGTTGCCTCTTGTGTCCCCTTTGTATCTTTTTGCTCTCACATTTAATCGATGCCCTGTAGTTCTGGACACCCCCGCACCCGGGAAAAGACTCTCTATTTATCTTATCGATGCCCCTCATAATTTTGTAAATCACTATAAGGTCACCCCGCTCCCAGGGAAAAGAGCCGTAGCCTGTCCTGCCTCTCCTTATAGCCCAAATTCTCCAACCTTGGTAACATCCTTCTAAATCTTTTGTGAACCCTTTCAAGTATCACAACGTCTTTCCGATGGGAAGGAAAGAATTGCATACCATATTCCAACAGTGGCCTAACCAACATCGTGTACAGGCGCAAAATGACCTCCCAACGCCTGTACTCAATACTCTGACCAGTAAAAGAATGCATACCAAACGCCTTCTTCACTATCTTATCTACGTGCGACTCCATTTTCATGGAGCTATGAACCTGCACTCAAAGATTTCTTTGTTCATCAACCCTCCCTCGGACCTTACCATTAAGTGTATCAGTCCTGGTAAGATTTGGTTTGCCAAAATGCATCATCTCACCTTTATCTGAATTAATCTCCATCTGCCATCTCTCGGTCCATTGTCCCATCTGATCAAGATCCTGTTATAATCTGAGGTAACCTTCTTCGCTGTCCACTACATATCCTCCAGGTAATTAATTCCAGCACACAATGCATCGTCATAATAAGTCTTTCAATTTCTGTGGAAATTTTGAGGGATCTTTCGACATGGACCAAATTCTCAGCTGTCTCTCCATACTGCAGAATGTCGTGCATTTAATCCTGCGTCTTCATTAAATTTAGACCTTCGGAAATGAATCACTTCACGCGTTTACATTTTGAACTCCATCTGCCAATCCTCAGTCCAGTTCTCCATCCTGACAATATCCCGTTGCAACCTACAATATACCTTCACACTAGTTGCCACTCGAACAACCTTCATGCCATTGAACATTTCTTCTGCCACCTCTGCCTCCAGTCTTACGTTTTGCATAAAGACTCCAGCCCATGCTCCGTGGTCCAATTCTCCCGCCTCCAACGCACCCCATCCACCGGGACATCTAGTGTTGGCCTGTTCCCCATTGTCGACCTCTTTATTACCAACTGCTGCCGCGACATTGACCACCTCAACGTGGCAAACGCCGTGTCAGCACTTCAACATGTCACCCAGGCAACGCGCAGGACTTCACTCAATCTACATCAACTACAACCACATCATCAAACCAGCAGACAAAGTGAGGGGCGTTTCGGAGTGATAGATTGGCGCACCAACCTCTTCACCACTAAAGCCAAGTGCCAACTCATCTACAACTTCTATTGCTCCCTCGAACACAACCTCAACTCTCATCGCCAAACGATCATCTCACAGAACATACACAACCTCAGCGGGTTTCACATCTACAGCCTTCTAATCCATTGTCATGAAACTCCACACTACCTTGTTTTACCTGCTACCAAAACTTCACAAAAATGACTGCCCCGGTCGACCGATACTCTCGGCGTGCTCCTACACCACTGAAATAATCTCTCCATACCTTGTCACTATTCTGTCCTGGGTTGGTCCAGGTAATCTCTGACTTCGTTTGGGACACATCACAAGCCCTCTGTCTCCTCCAGAACTTATGATTCCCTGGCCCCCAACACGTGATTTTCACCATCGCCATCCAGTCGCTCCACACGCCAATCTGCCATAAGGAAGGCCTCCAAGCCCTCCGTTTCTCTCTCTCATGCCGATGCAAAGAGTACCCTTCCACTGACACTCTCATTCGTTTGGCTGAACTGGTCCTCGTCCTCAATAATTCCTCCTTTGAATTATCCGACGACCTCCAGTCCAATGAGATAGCTATGATCATCTGCATGGGTCCAAGCTATGCCTTCCTCTTCATCGGGCAATTGGAATAATCCATCGTCCACACCTCACAGACGCTATTTTCGTCCTTTACATCTGCTACGTCGATGATTGTACTGGCGGCACCTCATGTTCCTACAAGCAGGTTGAGCAGTTAATCAACTTCGCTCACACTTTCCGTCCCGAATTTAAGTTTAAATGGAAGCTCCAGGACATCTCCTTCCCCTTCCTGAATCTCTCCATCTTCATTTTCGGTGACTGACTCAACACGGA